>NW_020173109.1:1289709-1480937 GCF_003031525.2 Neophocaena asiaeorientalis asiaeorientalis | reverse complement strand
TATCATAATATTTATTTATGTTACACATATATAATTATTATAATGATTACATAATTATAATAATATATTTATATTATATATGTTAATTTATATAATAGATATAGATTAAATATATATATAAACTTTAAATTGTAAAGGTCCTTTCACTATAAAATGTCAATTATTAAGTGGTGTGACACAGATGGGGAAACTCGTGATTAGAGAATAAGGTGGGGCATCTCAGGACAATTTCCTGGGAAGAAAGAACGATCCTAGTGGAGGAAAAGAAAAGAAGAAAAGAAAACCAGGGTTGTATAATGTCATGATGCTGTTTTCAGCATGTACTGCCCATCGATGCATCTTAAGCACTTTGTCACAGTGCCAACCAGGGTGCAATGTCGATATAAGTCAATATCATTACAACGCAGCCACTTAACAGGAAGATATGACTGATGCAATACACCTGCTCGCGGGAGAAGAAAACTCGTCCGCTCTGGGGAAATAAGTTTCTGAGAGCCCATTTCTATGCTCTTTCACTTTTCCCCTGATTTATTGCCTTTGCCCAGCTTCAGCATGACAAAGGCTACAGCTTTCAGCACAAAAGGATATTCCAGACTCCACTAAATATATTTGTAAGACAAGGGCAGCCAACAAAATTAAACTGCCGGCACAAAGACCGGCTGTTATTTAAGGCTGGAGAGAGATTATGGGGATTATTACCTTATCAAAAAAACATTTCAGCTAAGAAACCAGTGTTTATTTCTCCAGTACCTTTGGCTGTGTGCTAATTTATCTCCCACCTTGCACGGATTTAGCTTTTCATGGCCAATTTATTGAAAAGCCTGACAAATGTCAGTGGCCTGTGTTATAGGACATCCAGGTTTACTTAGTTATTGCTACAGAAAGCTGGAAATTAGGACCTTCACAGGGGATTTACATGTGCTGTTTCTTTGATTTTTATTGTTGTGCTTTCATTTAAACCATCAAGCATTTCATCTTTTTTGTTTTTTTTTTTAATTTTTGTCTGGCTTGGTCTTCATTGCTGCGCGTGGGCTTTCTCTAGTTGTGGTGAGCAGGGTCTGCTCTTTCCTGCGGTGCATGGAATTCTCATTGCGGTGGATTCTCTTGTTGTGGAGCACGGGCTCTGGGTGCGCGGGCTTCAGTAGTTGTGGCTCTCGGGCTCTACGCGCAGGCTTATTTGATCCGTGGCATGTGGGATCTTCCCAGATCAGGGCTCGAACCCATGTCCCCTGCATTGGCAGGCAGATTCTTAACCACTGCACCACCAGGGAAGTCCCAAGCATTTCATCTTTAATGTCATTTGTCTTTTTTTAAAAAATAGATCTTTATTGGAGTATAATTGCTTTACAATATTGTGTTAGCCTCTGTTGTACACCAAAGTGAATCAGCGATATGCATACATGTGTCCCCATATCCCCTCCCTCTTGAGCCTTCCTCCCATCTTCCCTATCCCATCCCTCTAGGTGGTCACAAAGCACCAACCTGATCTCCCTGTGCTATGTGGCTTCTTCCCATGTAAAATAGCTAACTATTTTACATTCAGTAGTGTATATATGCTGATGCTACTCTCACTTCTTTTTAGAGGTCCCACCTACAGAAAGCAATTCAAACAACTAAAACCCAACAATATTACCATTATAGAGCCAATGACTTGGTCATATTTTTTCCTCTATCTTCTTTAAATGCAATATTTTATCTATTTCAAATTGCCCCCCTTTTAATATATACTTCCTCAGACCTTTAACATACTTTGAGAGGAAAAATACCTCTCAAAATTAGAAGAGGATAAGAGTAATCCATTTTTATTATCTGTTACTTCTTAAAGTTTTTCTCTCATTTTAGCTTCAATCATGCTTTTAAGTAAAGTTGTTACCCAATTTCATCTATTCTTGATTCTTAGCTGTGCTTTAGTGCACCACAGAAAATAAGACAGTGAACTCTTTTAAAGGTGAACCTAGAATATACTTACAAAAAGACCCTTTGCTTGAAAAAAAAAATGTGCCCTATTGTCATTAAAAGCTCTTAAGCAATTTCACTAGAAAATGTTGTCCATAATGGTAGAGTATTTATCATGTGTAGATACTGGGCCCCTGAATGGTACAAGAGCAGTGCTGAGTCCCTGAATTAGTGTCATAGCAGGGGATCCAAGAGATTAACAGAGGTTGCAACAATTTCTATAATAGGCTGCTGCTGCCGAAGTCCATTGAGAGGGCACTTAACATAATCTTTAGGAGGGAAGAAGGAATGCTTCCCGACAGTGACATTAAACTTGGACTTGAAGGAATAAGAGTTGGCTAGCAAAGAAGGCATGGAGTGGGAAAGGAAAGACTATTTCAAGCAAAGGTAAAATGTACAAAGACCCAAAGACCCAAAGAATATTATGTATTCAATGATCTGAACATAATTCAATATGAGGAGAGGGTACAATGAGGTGTGAGAAGAATAAGAATCAAAACTTCATAGAAAAGCAAGAATCTAGAATGGAGGAGAGTTTGGAGGAGAATTAGCCCAAGGGCAATGGGCAGCTATCAAAAAATGAGTGACATGAATATATTTGAATTTAAAAAAGATCACCCTGGTCAGAATAGAGAATGAATTTAGAAAGCACAGGCCTAAAGGTTGTGAGAGGTATTTGAACAGTTTTGCAGTCATCTGATTCTGAGATTACAGTAGCCAGACAAGGATAATCAGAGTGGGAACGTAAAAACTAGACTGCTAGAAAAGAGACTGAGGAAATAAATACAATGCAGTGCAAGGGGACTGAAAAAAATCTTGGTTATTGATGGACTTTGAAGAAGTGAGAAAAGAGGAAGACATGGGTGAGGCATCTCAGACTTGGACATTTGGGTAAATGTAGAGCACATCTCCGATAAAGGGAAAACTCAAGGAAGAGAGTATCAAGTTCTGTGTGTGTGGTGGAGGAGGTGTTAAGCTTGAGGTCAATTTTGGATACATGGATTTGGAGGAGGAATCTATGGGACAGCCAAGTGAAGTTGTCCCTCAAGCAATTGAGATAGTCCTCATAAAGTCAAAAAGAAACTACATAGTCACTAATTGAAGTCATGAGAATGGATGGTCCATCTCAGGGAGGGTTTATCTTTCCTCCAAAAAAAGCCAGAACTACCACAAGGAGGCCAACATTTAAGGGGCAGCCTGGCTGGTCAGAATGGCCATCATTAAAAAGTCACAAATAACAAATGATAACAAATGCTGGAGAGGGTGTGGAGAAAAGGGAACCCTCCTATACTGTGGGTGAGAATGTAAATTGGTGCAGCCACTATGGAAAACAGTATGGAGGTTCCTCAAAAAACTAAAAATAGAGTTGCCATATGATCCTGCAATCCCACTTCTGGGCATATATCCAGAGAAAACTATAATTTGAAAAGATACATGCACCACAATATTCATAGCAGCACTATTTACAACAGCCAAGACATCGAAACAACCCAAATGCCCGACAGATGAATGGATAAAGAAAATGTGGTACATATATACCAATACAATGGAATATTACTCAGCCATAAAAAAGAATGTCATAATGGTCTTTGTAGCAACATGGTTGGACCTAGAGATTATCAGACTAACTGAAGTAAGCCAGACAGAGAAAGACAAATATCATATCACTTACACGTGGAATCTAAAATATGACACAAACTAACTTGTCTATGAAACAGATACAGACTCACAGACACAGAGAACAGAAATGTGGTTGCCAAGGGGAAGGGGATGTGAGGGAGGGATGGATTGAGAGTTTGGAGTTAGCAGATGCAAACTATTATATACAGAATGGATAAACAACAAGGTCCTACTATATAGCACAGGGAACTATATTTAACATCCTGTGATAAACTATAAGGGAAAAGAATATGAAAAATAATGTGTGTGTATATATATGCATATTATATATATATATATATATATATATATATGTATATATACACATAACTGAATCACTTTGTTATACAGCAGATATTAATACAACATTGTAAATCAACTATACTACAATAAAATGCATTTAAAAAGTTAAAAAAAAACATCAAGACAGCCTGGGCATGTGGTATCCATGTGGAAGACTGAGAAGAAGTATACAATAGTGTTATTTGCTTTGTTAAGCTCATGAACATGAAGGCATGAAACAGATCTGGAAATGAGGCAACTTCTTAGTGGTCCTAAATAAAGTGTGCTTAACTGTTAAGGAAGTAGAATCATTTGTTGTATTAAATGTCTCCAGTTAAATAAGTTCATTCATTTATTCTTCCATTTCTTTCTTGAAGGACTTGATTCACTAACTGAGGACATGGAAATGGGGTATTTGTGCAGCTGTGTAGATAACCATCTAAGTAAGGTGTCTTCACCAATATCTTTTACCTATTTATATGCATTTATTGGTGGTGGGGAGAAGAACTAGCTTTTGTATTAACAATACTGTACAGCTTTTTCTTTATCTTCAAATAATGGATTTTTTCATGAATTTAATGATTGTTCATGAAAATTACACATTTTAAAAGTCAAATAGTATAGAAAGAAGTGAGGAAGCAACCCCTGCCCCACTCCTTCCTAATTCTAGGTCCTCCTCCTCATATGCAGTTACTTTTAGTTATATTAGTTTTCTTGTTATTTTCCTTCAACTTCATCTTATTAAGTATATTGCTGGTTCTTTTTATTTTATTTTATTTTTTATCATCTATTTATTTATTTATTTTACAGTAGGTTTTTGTTGGTTACCTATTTTAAATATAGCAGTGTGTACATGTCAATCCCAAACTCCCTGACTAGCCTTCCCACCCACCCTTCCCTCCTGGTAACCATAAGTTCATTCTCTAAGTCTGTGAGTCTGATTCTGTTTTGTAAATAAGTTCATTCGTATCATTTTTTTTTTTTTAGATTTTGCATTTAACAATATCATATGGAATTTGCCTTTCTCTATCTGACTTACTTCACTTAGTATGATAATCTCCAGGTCCATCCATATTGCTGCAAATATATTGCTGGTTCTTGACATGGATTTTAGATATTATATGTTGCCTTCCCACATTGGTCCATGAGGAATTCTCTTTCTTGGACCAAGTCTCCTGGCATCCTCCCCATGCTTCCAATAGAGGTATACTGCAATTTTAGATAGGTTGGTTTTCAAAATCCATATTGTTGTGTCTGATGTAAATATCAGCCTTTGCTTGTATCTATCACTTGTGTGTTTTCTATAAGAGTCATCATATTAAAGCCTTCTGTCAATATGCCTCGCTCAAGGCCAAATTTTCTCAACCTCAAGGATACTGATATTTTGGACCAGATAATTCTGTGTGTATGTGTGTGGAGGGGATTACTGTCCTGAGTCTTTAAGATGTTTAGCAGCATCCCTAGCTTCTACCCACTATATACCAGTAGCACCTCTCATCTTGACATCTAAAAATGTCTCCTAATAATGCCAAAGTTTCCCTGGGGGGCAAAATCCCACCCAGTTGAGAACCACTGGCTAACACTTGTTGCTTACTGGGACTCCTGCATGCTGTTATTCTGAAATTACCTTCCTGTTCTGTGGCAGATGACCTGTTTCCTGGATCCCATACCTTTCTTTTTTAAACACTACTTTCTTTGGGCGAAGCACATTGTAGTGGGCAGGTTCTACAGTGGCCCCAGTGACCCACTGCCAGGAGTCATATGCAATGTCCTCCCACATCACATGGTACTAGGTGTCCTTGCTGAGTTTAGGCTGTTGACTTAAGGAAATGCACAACTTGAGAGTTGTTTTATTTGGGGCAAAATGAGGACAACAGTCCACGAGACAGCATCTCAGATAGCTCTGAGTAATTGCTCCAAAGAGGTAGGGGGGAAGGTCAGTATATATGTGATTTTAGTGAAGGGGGTATGTGCAGTCAAGCACACGTTTTGACAGAGGCTTGCTGCTAGTGACAAGGAGCAGATGTCACCAATAATAATTTTAGTGCTTTTCTAGATATAAGAAGATGCAAGAATTGGGCTGATAAAATCTTCTCCTGAAAATATCTTTCTGAAGGCTTGTTCTGCCAGTTTTACCTAGAGCGCAGAGGGCCTTATTCCTGATCACCCTGACCTCCTTTCAGAGGGTGTTGAAGGTCAGCGACTGCAGTGGCTAGTGACTTCACCCTTGACGCAGGGTGGCAAGTGCCAATTTTTAGTTGGGAAAGCTCTGAAAGATTTTGATTTCTGTCTGAAGTAGTCTTCTTCTGTGTAGCTATCAATCTCTCTCGCTCTCTCTCTCCCCTCCTTCCCTCCTCCCACTTTCACTCACCACTTTCTCTCACACAACTTTGTAAGGTGATAGATATTTGTTGTTTAAGGTGCTAAATTTGGGGTTGATTCTTACATAGCATTCAATAACTAATATATGCATATCAAGTAGTGTCTTAATAAAGGTGCTAAGGACGTTTTGAATGATGATGTGAGATACATCTTCCCTTTTATGCATGAATAGTTTTATTTCTCCATATGATATATGACTGATCATTAGACCAAGCATAAAGTTCTAGCTTGAAACCCATTTTCCCTTAGAATTATGAATATGCATTTCTATTATCTTTGAACTTCCAGTGTTTCTGTTAAGAAGTCATATGCTAGTCCAAGTTCAGATTCCGTCTTTAGCAGATTTAGGATTTTGCCTTTGTATGTCTTCTACTGTTCACAGTGCTGTGTAGAGTAGCAAAATTTTATATCAGATTTCTTTTAGCCTATAAAGTGTGTTCAATTACAACTTTGCTAATGGCCCGTCCCCACATCTATTCTCTCTTTCTTATAAATCCTATTGGACATTGAAACATCTTGTTTGACCCTCTGATTTTCTCTTCTGCTCTCCTACTGGCTGATTTTTTGTGTTTTTCCTCAACTTTCTGGGACATTTCTCAAATTTTATCTTCCAATTTTTAAAAAATTTCCTCTGTTGCGAGTTCTTTCTTATGGCTTGCCAGTTTTATTTTAAAGCACCATGTTCTTGTTTCCTGAATTCTTATATCCTCCCACTTCTCTGAAGATATGTCTTTAGTGTTTCTTATGCCTCCTGCATTATCCCTGTTCTCATTAATTATCTGTGTTTGTTCACTCTGTTCTTTACCCTTCATCTTGGAGCTTTGATGGAAATATCTGATGGTGCTTGTTATCTGTTCAGACTCATGACTGCGGCAATACAAATTGGACTGAAGATTCCACGTGCACAGGGTGATGTTTTCAACAAATGGGCTTCCCTGTCAGGTGATGATATGGATAAACTTTTTTTTTTAGTGGGAGCATCTCTAAAATTCTAGTTATTACATATATTTTTAATAGGGCTGTTCAGTTCTTTCACGGAAAAAACTTCCCATCTCTTGCATGCAGAAAGAAAACCCTCACTATAGAGCTCTTGGAATAGGGCAAAAAATAAGGCTAGTGATGCAGTGCCCAGTGTACACAGTGTCACTTTATTTCTACCTTTAACCCTGCATCTCTCTCAACCCTGCCCCCCAACAGCTTTGACCCCCTTTGGTTCAATTCCTATAAGCTACACAATAAGTCTCTGGTCTCCTGAGATGGAGGGGAGAAGGAATTTTCTTCCCTGGCTGGACACAGAAAAATGGGTCCAAGTTCAACAGCTCCCTGTACAAACTCTGCCCTATTTCCCCCAACTTCATGTCTCAACACAGCCTCTATGGTGCACAAACCATCTCAGGTCTGAACCTCTCCCAAGATGCCTTTTTGTTAGCATGCCTTCAAAGAGACCTGAAAGGAGGCAGCTTTCACCTCCATCTGTTGCCCAATTTCCAAAAGTTTGTGTTATTTCTTACCCATCCTAAGCTCTCTCATTTGTCCTCTTTGTCATTTTGAGCTCCAATTTTTTAAAATTCTAAAATTTCTTTATGTCACAGTGGAGGAGTTTAAGAAGGCAGTGACAATAACTTTGTGCTTGATCATCCTCCATGTTTAATTAAGAACACGCCTTTGTTACATGTGAATTTTCTGAATCCCTAAATTTTTGCTAAGCCCTATTAATCATTGTAAAATCACTTGTTCTGAGAAAGGAGCACCCCCCCCCATGTGCTATTTCATTTCAAAATTTCAATTGAGAGTGACTGCCAAATTTAGCTGGCTAGTCTCAGAGCTGGGGGCTTGACCTAGTCCTTGCAACTTGCATTGCAGAAATTGGCGTCAATAAGGAATGCTATTTTTTCCCACTCGATAGCCCTGTGTGCTTCAACGTGCACCACAGTGCAATTTGCCAAATATAAGAGATATCTGGCAACCTCTTTTGTTAGCAATGCTTTTCTAAATATTCCAATGGGGTTTTAGCACTCATATTTTGCCCCATCATTTCTGTCTGGCCCACCTTTTTAATTTTTTTAATTACTATTTTTAATTCAAGTATAGTTAATTTGCAATGTTGTGTTAGCCTCAAGTGTACAGCAAAATGATTCAGTTATATATATATATATATATATATATACACACACACATATATATTCTTTTTCAGATTATTTTCCATTATGTTATTATAAGACATTGACTATGGTTCCCTGTACTATAGAGTAGGTCCTGTTTTTTATCTGTTCTATATATAGTAGTGTGTATATGTTAATCCCAAAGTCCTAATTATCCCTCCCCCATCTCCTCTCGTAACCATAAGTTCATTCTCTACGTCCTTGAGTCTATTTCTGTTTTGTAAATAAGTTCATTAATATCATTTTTTTTAGTTTCCACATATAAGCAATATCATATGATATTTGTGTTTCCCTGTCTGACTTACTTCACTTAATATGATAATCTCTAGGTCCATCCATATCTGGCCCACCTTTTAAATAGGGTTCCATAAGCTAGGCACTGTGAAGTGAACAGGGCATTCCTAACAGAGCACACACACTATGTGAAAGCTAATGCAAACACCAAGGAGAAACTGACAGGTTCCACGAGAGTAGTACACACAATACAAGGAGAGGTCAGAGCATAGAACAGAATCGTTTACAAGATAAAAAGTGAGCCTAGCAGAGTTCAATTTTCAGCCACACTGGCTCAGCTGTGTGAACTTGAACAAGTCACTTAACTTTTCTGTGCCTAAGTATCCTCATCTGTAAAATGGGGAAATGTTGGCACTGACTCCATAGCCATTGTGTGAGAACTGAATGAATGAACATATGCAGAGTGCTAAACCTGCAGCTTGGCACACATGACACACTTTATAATATTGGCTGTTATTAACTGTTTTCTAACTAAGAGGTCGAGGGAAGTCTCCTGTCGGTGGTGGCAGGAATTTAAACTGGACTCGAAGGTTTAGAACCCCACTGCAGTGCTAGCTAGAGGATCCGGTTTTCAGAGCCTTCATTTCTAGGCATCAAGAGGTCAAGCTATTTATTAAAGTGGAAACACATTTTCAATAACTTTAAATTAAGAGCAATAATGATAATCCAAGCCTGACTTGTTGTACAAAAGGCAATTACCAGCACAGAACACTGAACGTGCCCTGGACTGTGGCCTTCTGCTGAATTTGTTCCACATCTCCAGATGAAAGTATTTACGGCTCAAGTGGTCAAAGGAGAATAAAACCATGTCTTTTATTCTGAGAAAAGCTTTCTTCACACAGACTTCAACTACTTTGTTAATCCTTAAGCCTCTAATTAGAGTTCTAGTCCAAAAGCTAAATATTCAGCACCCCTACACACAAACTCTCTCCACCAGGCTTTAAAAAAAAAAAAAAAAAAACAAGGTGGCTTAGTCACCAGCCACCTCTTTGGTCTGTTTTGTAATAACCCTTCTTTGTACTTATCCCACATCTTTCATCTGAGTTCCTTAAGACCCTTTACAAACAGGATCTCATTAATCCTTAACAACACTGCTGTGAGGCCCTTGACTGCTGCAATTATCCCAAATTTACAGATGAAGAAAACAAGGCACCGAGTGCAGGCCTTTTCTCTCCTTACCAACAAAGCAGATGATAATTTCTCATGATGCGCACACTACATACACATGACAGTTGTAAGCAACTGGCCTTGTTGCACTAACAAACAGTTGCTCAATTCCTGGAACATTTCTGAAGAGTTATTTAAACTGGGAAAGTACAAGGTGAGAAGACCCCAAAGGCCTTCAAAAAAGAAAATCAAAGCAAGCCAGCTCCACAGAACCCCACTGCCCAAACACACTGCCTCTCACATGTGTATTACAGGGGACAGAGCAGAATCTCAGGAAGAACACTTTTAAGGACATTACTACTCAATTAACAGAATTTATATTCATGTGCATATTCACTATGGTGTCTTTTGTGATGCCCTGGGAGGAGCTGCCCTCTCTCCCCAATATGGCCCCACTGTAATCCTATAAAGTCTTTTCATGGAGCATGGAGGGTGTTCCCACACTAGGTATATACATCCTTCTCCCACTAGATTCAAAATACAGAATTCCGCCCAAGAATACTGAGGCCAACTATGTGCTAGGTACTCTGTTAGATGCTAACATTACAAAGATCAATTGTATATGGAAACTAACCTCAAGAATCTCCCAGAAGCCGACTACACTATATTCATGTTTCTATTCTCAGCACCTAGGATAACATCCAGCTTATGATAGGTGTTAGGGACTGAATGTTTGTATCCCCCTCGAATTCATATGTTGAAGCCCTATCCCTCTGTGTGGCTGTATTTGGAGATGGAGCCTCTAAGGAAGTAATTATGGTTAAATGAAGTTATAAGGGTGGAGCTCTGATCTAACAGGAAGGATGTTCTTTCCAGAAGATATGTCTGCAACCCAAGGAAAGAGCTCCCACCAGACACCAACCCTGCTGACACACTGATCTCAGACATTTGATCTCCAGAACTGTGAGAAAATACATTTCTGTAGATGGAGCCATCCAGTTTGTGACATTTTGTTATGGTGTCCCAGCCAATGAATACAGTAGGTATTCAACTGATGTTCATAGATTGAGTGGCACTTTGTTATTTTTGTTCACCTTATTTCCATAGTAGTCTTTGATTACCACTCTTCTCTCAGGGGCTTGGAACACTGAGTCAGTAGCTGCTGTCCCCCTATTTTGGTTTCCTTGACGCTGGTGCATGCTGCCCAGCCTACTCCATAGCCAGAGGGGTTGGACTTGAAGGGGGGCATCTCCCAAGTGCTTAACGGCATCTCCCCAGCTGTGTCCTGCTGAGCCTGCTCTTTCAGGGAACAGACCTCTTCAACAGTTCATTAGTTCTTTGCATATACCCTGCTTTTTTTTTTTCCCCCCTCTTTCTCTGTCTTGTTTTGGAAACATCAGACAAGTTTCCCAAAGGTCTGATTCAGAAGGCATTTGAGAAAAAGCCATTCTTAAGGTTAAAAAAATTTTTTTTTCCATGTCACGTTTTTGTACATCAAAAGCTGCTGCCTGTGCCTGGTGACAGCAGCTCTTGTGCAGGGTGGGCACCCTATATCTCATCTTTCTCCTTCTTGAGGGAATGTCCCCCTCATTAGGTGCTCTGCCTCCAGGGAATGGGCAATGCTTATGCCCTCTTTGTATTCAAATTGCATCCCAGTTATCCTGAAACCTGCACTTTACACTCATGCTCTGATCACTCAAGCATGCAGATAATTCATATTATTTTATTATCATCAATAAGAAAATATACACTGTGTTTTGTACTTTACAATGTATGAAGCACATCCTCTTGCATCATCCCATTTGATCTTTGTCTTAGCCTGATTGAGCTGCTATAACACAATACTGTAGACTGAGTGACCCAAACAACAGAACTTTATTTTCTCACAGTCCTGGAGGCCAGCAAAACCAAGGTGCCAGCCAATTCAGTCTCTAGTGAGGGCTCTTCTCCTGATTTGCAGACGACCACCTTCTCACTGTATTTCTACATGGCAGAGATGGAAATACAGAGAGAGACAGAGAGACAGAGAGAGCAAGCTCTGGTGTCTCCTCTTACAATGACACTAACCCTATCAGATCAGGGTTCCCCCTTATGACCTCATTTAACCTCATTACCTTCTTATTATAAATACAGACACAATAAAGTCAGGGCTTTAACATATGAGTTTGATGAGGACATGATTCAGTCCACAGTAATCGTCAAGAACCTATGAGCACAATACAAAATAAAGGATCTCCCACAACAAGGAGTAGAGAAAGAGAAACGATGACCAACATCCAGTCTTACTCATCATGCCTGCATTTCTCCATTCACGCCCACCCCTCAGCTTGCTGGTCTAAGTAAGTGATGATACTGGGGATGCCATTTCCTTCTGCCTATATCACTGTCCTTCCTCTAGAGGGAAAGGTGACCTCTCCAGGTCACATTTTGTTATAGCCATATTCTTGTGAAGTGGAGGACAGAAGTCTAGTAGGACCTAGTATCCCTGAGCAAGAGATGACTGGAAAGCTCAGAAATGTAGGAAATGAACCAACCTAAACAAAGTCTGGGTGCTAGCAAAATACATGGGAATTTTAAATTCCAAGCAGCAAAGTGTTGTTTGATACAAGCCCAGAGACAAAAGTGATCAGGGCTTAGTAAGGCCAAGGAGAGGCCTTGGCATGCTTTTGAGGCATGCTTTTCTCAGGCTGTTTATCAAGATTCTGTGGCTCTGAGGATCTCAAGCATATGCCAGGGTCAGAAAGGGAGTGATGGGGGCAGCGTGAACCTTTGAAGGTCTCCGGTGAGAAAACAGCTGTTGAGGATTGTACTTTGAAGACACTCCCTCTCTGGATTCCTCTTCATCCCTGTCTCCCTTGAGTCAGTCTGTTCCTGATGAAGTGACAGGAAGGCGAAGTGTCTGGGTTCATCACTATTTCCTCCAAGGTATGTGCAATCACAAATGCAGACAGTGCATCTTATGAATATATATGGTAAAAAAAAAAAAAAAAAAAAAGACTGATAAAAAGAAAATGCTGAAGCAAAGTCAGACGTACTATTTGGTGCTGGAAGGCAGCTGAGGAGCCACCGAGGGAAGGTGACCAGGAATCCTGTTTGGATTTTGTATCCAAGTGATTTCACCCTCGATTGATGGTCTCAGAATGATCACAGATTCTAAATTTAATTTTTTTTTAAATTTCTACCATCAGGGAGCCAAGAAGGACAGATGATAAAAGAGTAGAAAAGGGAATTGATTGGTAAAAAAATAAAAATCATATTTCATATGCGATGGGAATAAAAAGGAGAAAATGAGGAACAATCAAAGAAACAACTTATTTTATTAAAAAATATATAATATCCAGGTAGAGAACACTGACTTATCTTTCAGGGACTAATTCAAGGGTCACTCTCCATTAAGAATTTTCTGACCCTCCCTCCCAGAAAGACTTGTTCACTCTACCTGGAACAGACCTCTATGCTAGTATTGCTGATACATTGTTGCCTTACTTGCTTTTATCTTTGTCACCAGACTAGATTCCTTAAAGGCAGGACAGGATCCAGTCTATCTCTGTCTCTCCCACACAGGAAATAGTGCCCGCCACATGGAAGATGCTTTGTGAATATTTGTTAAATAACAAGCATGAAGGAGAGCTGTCCCGTACTGTGGGGAAGGCAGAGCCAACACTCAATAAAATGCTCTGAAAGCTGTGTCTCTTGAACATTCTCATCTCCTTCTCTAGACCATTTTCCTCCTTCAACGGCCCCTTCTCCAACTGCCCTGCCTCTGAGAAGTTGCCTGTGGTCCCAAACCCCAGGTTCTTGAAGCACAATTGCCTTCTCTTTCCTAAGGACTCTCTGACCCCAAAATGTCTCCCTTTCTGCCTTTGTTCTTCCATCTCAGAAATTAAAATCCTTTTCTCCCTTTAGGAAGCACCTGTTTTCATTTGAAAAGACAGCAGTGGCTTAACCTGAATGTCCAATTGGAGAAAATTCAAGAACAATGATCAAGGACAAGAAGAATTCCAAACCTGCCAGATCAAACCCTGCCGGGGAGAGATTCACAAGCATGGCTTTGCATTCCTTTGCTCTTTCTCCCCCAGCCTGGGCCGCCTTATTAAATATATTTGCAAGCCTTGTCTCCATGCCCTGGCTTCTTAACCAAGTGTGCTGAAATTGAAGCCATTTTATGTATGATGTGGCCGTGGGCATTTTCTTCCTCTTGGGGAGAACAAAAAAGGCTCCTTTTAAGAGTAACCCTCTCTTAATTTCCACCGGATTCCCAAAGGTGTCTTAAATCAAAGAAAGGTTAAGAAAGCTGTGCTAACAGAAAACTCTTCCCTCCACATCAGAGAGGTGCGAATCAATCTTATTATAAAATCCCTTCCATTGTTGTCCACCTGAAACTAACACAACATTGTAAATCAACTATACTCCAATAAAGTTTTTTAAAAAATCCCTTCCAGAGACTTTCCCAAGTTAACTCTTTACTGTCTTTGCCCTCCTAATCTTTTTTTTTTTCAATCTGTAAGTATTCTTTACTTCCATTAATATTTTCAGAGGTATATTTTCCACTGAAATGTATCAGAGTTGTGTTAAAAATATTTCTAGTTCCTTACAATTCAGTGTCCCCCATATTTTTCACTGACAATTAGGCCAGTGACCTAATACTATGAATGTATTGGGAACAAGTTTTAAGAATACCACTTCTTTTTTTTTTTTTTCCTGGGAGAAATAAGATCATTTTTATTTGTATTATTGCTGTGGGCAAAATGAGGCTAATAATAAAAGTCTGGGCCAGTGACTATTTGGGCTTACTATTTACAAAGTTGCAGTAATAATAATTGTGTACATATATATAGTATTTTCTAGTAGAAGCATCACTTTTGCACATATTAACTCATCTTTTTTAATAACGGTTTTATGGGCTTCCCTGGTGGTGCAGTGGTTGAGAATCCACCTGCCAATTCAGGGGACACGGGTTCGATCCCTGGTCCGGGAAGATCCCACATGCCGCAGAGCAACTAAGCTCATGTGCCACAACTACTGAGCCTGTGCTCTAGAGCCCGTGAGCCACAACTACTGAGCCCACGTGCCGCAACTACTGAAGCCCACGTGCCTAGAGCCTGTGCTCCACAATGAGGGAAGACACTGCAATGAGAAGCCTGCGCACCGCAACGAAGAGTAGACCCCGCTCGCCGCAACTAGAGAAAGCCCGTGTGCAGCAACGAAGACCCAACACAGCCAAAAATAAATAAATTAATAAATAAAATTTAAAAAATAACAGCTTTATGAAGGAGACAGGTATTATTCTCTGTGACTAAGTGAAGTCAGACAAAGAAAGACAAATATCATATGATATCACTTATATGTGGAATCTAAAAGAATAATACAAATGAACTTACTTATAAAACAGAAACAGGCTCACAGACTTAGAAAACAAACTTATGGTTACCAAAGGGGAAGGGTCGGGGAGGAGGGATAACTTGGGAGGCTGGGATTAACACACACACACTACTATATATAAAATAGATAAACAACAAGGACCTACTGTATAGTGCAGGGAACTATACTCAATACTCTGTAGTAACTTATATGGGAAAATAATCTGAAAAAGAACAGATATATGAGTATGTGTAACTAAATGAGTTTGCTGTACACCTGAAACTAACACAACACTCTAAATTAACTATACTCCAACATAAAATAAAAAATTTTAGAAAAGCATACCACTTCTTAACTCCTTATAGAAGCATTTCTAAGTCTTCAAATAAAGCCCTAGCAGAAAGAAATATAAATGTAAGACGACACAGGAAGGGAACAGAGAATCACGAAATCTAAGACATGCCAAGAAACTAAGAGGTTACTTTTCTCTGCCATACACTGCTGGAATTCTTATTATGGTTTCTCCAACAAATCATCATGCAATTTTTATTCAAAGACCTCCAATGACAAGGAATTCACTGTCGCACAAGGCATTTTACGCTACCGTTGTAATCTCTGAATTCCTGGGAGATTGATCCTTCAAGCTAGGCAAAATCTCACTTCTAGTTAGACTGCTTGAGAAATCTGGGCAACTGGATTCCCTCATATATTTAGATCATCTTTCAAAAAGTTTAAGGTAGTGTCTGAGTCTCTCTTTTTCCTGATTGTGTTGAGAGAGCACAGTATCCTGTATCCTGCTTACTTTTGTCAGTCTCCTGATCCCGTGCAGGGGGACTAATGACCAGAGAATCAATGACCCAGAGAATCAATAGAAGAATGAATGAATGGGCACTTATCTTAGTTGTGTCCCCGTAGGAGAAAGAGATGGCAGGAAAAGTCCAGCATCCTCAATCACTGAGTCCCCCAGCACTACCTACTAAAACAAGAGGTCCCTAGAGCAATCGTGGTGGGGCGAGGTGGGTGGGGATAGTGATTCTCTGAGATTGAGTAAGGGGATGGGGGACACTCCATTACTAACCACGGCTTGGACACCCATTTCCTGTATCTTAGACTGAGCTGCAAGGCCTGTACTTTTACACTAGCCCTGAGATCTAACCTTAAACCAAAAAACAAGGCACAAGTATCTCCTTGCTTCCTGCATTTACCAGGGTTTAAAACATGTAAATGCCTATGGGGTCAGGTAGAGCCTTCAATGAAGTGAGGCATTAGAGTATAAGAAAATAAAGGTTAAGGCAGAATTCAAGAATGCCTTCCTGACCAGCAAGGACCTGCTGTATAGCACAGGGAACTATACTCAATATTTTGTAATAGCCTATAAGGGAAAAGAATCTGAAAAAAAAAGAAAAGATATATATGTATGTATAACTGAATCACTTTGCTGGACACCTGAAACTAACAAAACATTGTAAATCAACTCTACTTCAATTAAAAAAAGAGAAAAGGATGCCTTCCCAATTAAAGTTATTTAAAATATGCTGTCTTTCAAAAAATAACACTCTTAGTTTACCCCTTATGGTCAAGAATACCTACGAGACTTGGGGAGGGAAGACTGAATCCCAGCTCTCTCCTTAGTTGCTGTGGGATTTTAAGCAAGTTATTTAATGTCTGTCTATATGCCTTGGATTCTACAACTCTAAGATACTGATTCTGTTAATACCAGTAATCACACAGGATTATTGTGAGGCTTAAGTCCTCTGTACTAATTAGAATAGTGCCCAGCACAGAGTTCAATATCTCTATTATAATAGACTATACGGAGTAATATATATGTAATGTGATCTAGTTATTTTTGTTACACAGTCTGTAACCATAAGCATGATCCTGCAGAACTACACCCAAAAGGTGCTTTCGGGGAAATCTGGCATCTCAGTGCTCTGTAACCATCTGACTATAGTCCAGTCCCAACAGAGCAGGATGATCTAGTTCAGAGGAAAGATTGCTGGGCTGACTATCTAGAGACCTGGCATCTGGCCCTAGCTGTGTCATGAATTATCTGGCTGGCCTAGGTTAATCCGTTAATCCATGCCTCACTCTCCTCAGCCAGCCTTATTGACCTTACAGAGACATTTTAGGGGCAAGAGTTAAAAACTGACATGTTTCTATAATGGTCCTAATCATACAGAGCTCTGCTGATAAATAAGAGGTCTAATAACCCATAAGGTTTTCCTTTTCTCTTGCAGAGTCTTTCAAGACCAGACAGTCTTGGATGACCATTCATTATCCTAGTTTCTCAATCTCCTTTTTTTCTTCCCTTTCATGTTGCTTTCAGGATGAATGAGTCCTTTAGAGTTAACCATTGTTATTATTATTGTAAATCAGGCCCGATTCAACCCACAGGTCCACCAGTTTTGAACCTTGCTTGAGGCCCACATATCATTCTTCATTATCTAGTTCATACCTAGTTGGAAAACAAGATGACACAAGGAAGAATAAACCCAAGTAAAAGTAGAGCAAGAGAAATTTCTAAAGTTTCCACATAAGGTCTAGAGAGGGCACAGTGTGTGCTGTGTATCCCCAGCTTCCTGTATGCTCCCCACCAGTGCCACAGTCCATCCTTGTGGTGGATGGTTCAAAAGCCCAAACTCATCTCATTATATAGCAAGTTACAAGAGGGGAAAAGAAATTCTCAATCATAGGAAAGTGTTCTTTGAGACCATACTACAGGGATGTCCACATCTGCCCTCTTCGCCTGTTCCAACTGTTCTCCAGGAGTTTGATCTGAGTGCCCTTGGTCGTGACTAAATAAACTGCCCTCATCATTGCAGGGTAGAATTAAGTAGTGTGAAGAGCAAACCTGGCTTCTGCTAACAGCCATCAAAACTGATGTCCTTCAACAGTCCTTGTACTCATTGTGTTCTAGCCCCTTTATCATTCTAATCTTCACATATTTCCTTTTGTCCACATTCTTTCCAAAATCTGATTCTCAGCACCCAGCCCCATACTTCACAAGGTTATGACTCACACATACTACTTCTTTCTAAGACCTAGGCATTCAGCTTTTATTAATACAGCGTGCATTTACGCCTGTTGTTTTAACAGTCCTCTGTAAAGGATCCTGCAGCAAAGACGACAGGATGTATGTGACGAGTGTCGTTCTGAAATTCAGATAGACTGATGATCTGCTCCTTTACACTTAATGGATTGCAGCACAGAATAAATAATAAAGAATGACTGCTACACAGTTGAAGCAAATTAAAGTCAATGTATTCGAGACTTCAGCAGTGAATTGACATAGCTCCTGAATACCAATTGCAACTCATAAAGGAAAAGCACAATCAAAGGTTGGACTGGAGATCTGGAAAGACACTGCCCAGGTGAGACCACATTAAGTTGAAATTATGCAGAGTTCTGGAGGGTATGTACTGGCCCTCCAGCACAGAATAACACTCCATCAGGCTTCATGCCAACAGAACTCACCATTCTTGCAGAGCAGGACAGCCAGGTAGTCCTGAGAAGAAGAGTTGATACAGAGCAGGAGGCTGGGTGCCTGCGCTGTCACAAAGCTCAATGCAATGTTTTCTTTGGAGGGGGCTGCATCTGCATAAATCGCTGAGGAAGAGAGGCTTATATTCTTGGTCACTGGGTAGGGTTCTTGAAACATGTAAGTCACTGAAGTGCCAGCCTCAAAGACAGCAGAAACCTCTGCAAAATATCAGAGGGGAAAGCACACATTAAAACATTTGGTCGAGCATGCAGGAGAGCCATCATTGCTTGTTTGTTGTTTCCTATGCATCGGTCACTGTGTGAGAGTTTTTATATGAATTATAGAATATGCTTCCCACAATAATTTTGAAGTGGCAGAAATCACCATTTCTATTTACAGATGAAAAACATGAGGCTTGCCGGGGTTAAGCACCTTGAACAAGGTTGTGTGGCTAGAAGAGAGAGCTCAGATGTGCACTGTGAAATGTAGGACCAGTTTCATGTATGTCTGCGGAATAACTAACACGGGCCTGGCTGATTTCTCGAGAAGCAAAGAGGAGATGTCCCGGCCTCCTGCATAGTAGAGAGAAATTGCACCAGGATTATCTTACGTTCAAAACTGAAATCCTAACAATTCTGGTTTATGTTTTTCTCGTGGGTCAGGAGGGTGTTGAGTGGGCTCAAAACTACTGAGAGTAGTACATTGGGAAAGAAAGTAATTCTCTATGGTGTTGGGAAAGTGTGAGGACCCGTGGAAATGGAGGAGAGAAAATCTGTGGAAAGAGTAGGAAAGGCATAGGTATCCAATTCCTGGACTCAATTATTTTATTTTATTTTTTTATTTGAAGGATAGTTGATTTACAGTATTTTGTTAGTTTCAGGTGTACACCACAGTGATTCAATTTTACATAATATGTATCTATTCTTTTTCAGATTCTTTTCCCTTATAGGTTATTACAAAATATTGAGTATAGTTCCCTGTGCTATACAGTAGGTCCTTGTTGGTTATCTCTTTTATATATAGTAGTGTGTTTAGGTTAACCCCCAAATCCTAATTTATCTCTCCCCTCTTTCCCCTTTGGACTCAATGATTTTAAATACCTAGGGAATTGGTTTTCAGTTCCATAAAAGAGCAAAGACTTTGGCAAATAGGCATTCCCATGGGAAACAATTCCTACAGCACAACATAGAGGATACAGATCTGCCATCACCATTGGGAAGGGAAGCCTCTACAGACTGATGACATTCAATTTGCAGGAGCAGGAATCACCCAATCCTCCCTGTATAATGTCTTCACTCCAACTGCTATCATTTTTGTTCAGTGGAATCAGCAAGGATCCAATTTCACCACTGGATCTGAAGCCTCCTTTGATTTCATACTAGCTGTGTGGTTCCAGGCAAGTTAGTCAAACCCATGGAGATGGTTTTCTCATCCGGCAAATGGGAAACATAACACCTCCCTCAACAATATTTCTGGGCGGATAAACAAGAGGATATGTTAAAAGCTCTTAAGAGAGTTACCACGGTAGTTTAAACTCACAGACTCTCCGTATTAGAAGAGAATTCAACCTCAACCCATACTAATGCCCATCATAAAATATATCTGTTTAATGACTGCACATGCATCCAAGTGCTGGGATATTTTTTTCTTTGAATCAGGGCTGCTCTTAAGTTTACTTTCAATTTTATCTCTACACAGTATCAGGGTATGGAGCAAAGTTTCCTCAGTAGAACAACAGAGCTTGGATCTGCAACAAACCTCTGCTATGAAAACAGCACATTAGACATGAATCTATTTTTTTTCTTTTTTTTTTAATTGAAGTATAGTTGACTTACAGTGTTGTATTGGTTTCAGGTGTACAGCAATGTGATTCAGTTATACATACATATATATTTATTATTTTCAGATTCTTTTCCCTTATTACAAAATATTGAGTATAGTTCCTTGTGCTATACAATAGGTCTTTGTTGGTTAAAAAACACATGAATCTATATTGGCATAATTAATTTCTCTTCTTTCTGAAAGATTGAGTATCTGCAATTCCCCATGAATTTCTCTGATTGAGTTGGTGGCACCTAGAACATGATCAAATCTGGCTTTTGCTTCCTAATTCCATTGCAAATTTGTTCTACCTTTGTGAAAATTCTGTAACAGCCTGTCACGGTGCCAAAAAAATTAAAGTTGCATATTTATGCATATTGCTTAGCAGACTGGGAATACCGGTTCCTTTTCACTAAAGATTCAGAGAAAGTGTTCTGCATTTTGCATGCAGGTTGGAAAATCATTGGTCCTCCTGATTACTGAGATCTGTGCAGAAACTGGTGACAGGAGGGTTCTAGTTGATCATCAGCTGGATTCAAACACTCTTCTCAAGTGAATTTCCTTGGGGACATTTGGTCTGCGTTTTGAGCTACTAACTCCTAGTTAACAGAGTAATGGCTTTTATGGGATGTTCGTGTGTGTGTTCAAATGTAAGTATAATTCAGATCATTCTGTCATGAATAGTATATTAGATACAGGCATTCATATTACATTTTTTCCCTATACTTAAGACAGGAAATTAAAATGAAAAGCATTTTTTTTTTTTTTTTTACAGTATGCGGGCCTCTCACTGTTGTGGCCTCTCCCATTGCGGGGCACAGGCTCCGGACGCGCAGGCTCAGCGGCCATGGCTCACGGGCCCAGCTGCTCCACGGCATGTGGGATCTTCTCGGACTGGGGCACGAACCCATGTCCCCTGCATCGGCAGGCGGGCTCTCAACCACTGCACCACCAAGGAAGACCTGAAAAGCAGTTTTTAAACTAGAGCTGTCCTACCAAATTCTGTCTTCCCTCCTCCCCAGCCCCAGTTGTATTTTTATTTATTTAGATATTGTGAAGTTCAACCTAAAACTAAATTCAGCAAAACACCTGGATTTGATTATTCTCTCAGTTTCTTTTCTTTTATAATCTAAGAGTTTGAGCTCTCTGATCATATTTAAGCTCTCTGATTGATTTATCTGAACATCTGAAACCACTGGGCAAAATGAAAGAAAAATCTTCACTTGAAGGTGATTATTACCAATCACCATCATGCTACTCTAGGGCCATGATAACCAATATTAGCAACATCGGTTGAGTACCTACCTGGTGGAAGAAACTGCTGATTAGATTCTGAGAAGACAGGACACACATGAAAAGAAATAAGACCGATGGAACGTGGCCTTGAATGTGATGTGTGAATGACGGAGACATTGAGTCCCAGAGTTGAATGCCTCTGTGGGCGGGAGCAGCGTGAGAAGACCTGAAAGAGGAGCTTGGTATTGACTAGGCCTTAAAGTGTGTAATGAACTCAGAGCAGATGCTAGGAGTCAGGGTGATGCTGGAGAGGTTGTGTATCTCCAAGGCAGCCTTGGAGTCAGATTGACATGGGCCTGGACCCTATTTGTGTGCTCCTCCTGTTTTCTCATGAGATCCCGTCAACTGCTGGCTATTCATACACAAACAGGGATGAATTCAATCTCGTGGCAGGCAGACGGGTTGGAAGAGAGGATGTAAAGGGACAGCACACAGTAGGAACTCAATAAACAACAGCTGGTCTTAAAAATAGTAATAGAAATAGATTTAGAATTAGAATAAGTATAAAGACCAGGCCTTAATGAATAGGCTAGCGTTTCCATAGAAGTCAGTCAGGCTGTAAGTAATTTAGAATAACTTCAAACAAACTGAAAATAAATGAAAGAAATAGGAATTTGAATGCTGAGTGGATATTTCATATTATTAAAAAGTTATTAAAATTTTCTTACTATAACAGTCCTGTGGATACATATTTTTATGTCATCTTTTAACAATACATACTGCAGTATTATAGAACGGATGTGATATCTAGAATTTGCTTCAAAATAATAAAATTCCCTGGTGGTCCAGTGATTAAGAATCTACCTTCCAATGCAGGGGGTGTGGGTTCGATCCCTGGTTGGGGAACTAAGATTCCACATGCTGCGGGGCAAGTAACTACTGTGCCCACACACTCTGGAGCCTGTATGCCACAACTAGAGAGAAGCCTGCGCACCACAATGAAGAGCCCACATGCTGCAACCAAGACCCAACACAGCCAAATAAATAAATAAAGTAATAATAGGAGGAGGGATGTTAGGCTGTAGACGAAATAAAAATGATCATGAGTAAATAGTTGTTGAAGCTAAATAATGGATGCATGGGGTCCTGAAACCCTTCTACTATAGTGCATGATTGAATTTTTCTGTAATAAAAAGTAAAAAAAAATAATATAAGTTGGCAGGAAGGTATATATTATAGAATTTTTTCAACAGGTTTTTGGCAATTGCTAAATTACCCAAATATGTATACTATGTTTTCACTGAAATTCCATTATTAAGGGAATAATCAATGATTGTGTTTATCACAGCATTATTTATGTGCAAAATTTGGGGCAATCTAAAATTCCAAAGCAATAGTAAGAGCATTTACTGAGACTTTATAGGCCAGGCATTATCTCAATTGCTATGTGAAATGCTCACTAAATTTCCATCAGAATCTTTCATGAAGAATTCCTGAATTTTCCACATTTTACAGACGAGAAAACCAAGGAATTGTGAGGTTGAATTACATAACCAGTGTCACACAGTGTAGTCTGTAGATGAGCCAGAATCTGAACACAGGCAGGACTGGTACCAGAGTTCTACTACTGCTATACTAAAATGCTCTGTGATATAATATGTCAAATACACAGAAGCAATTCCACCAGATGGAATATATTGCAATCATTAAAATTGATGAATTATATAGGAATGGCTATGAAATGAAATAAAGAAAATTCAGAATATAAAATGGAATGGACAGAATTATCTCAGCTACACTAAATGCAAATAAAAGAGCTACAAGAATATCAGATCTCCTTTTTAATGGTTGTCTTTGAATGATTAGCTTGGTTTTTATTTTTCTAGATTTCCAGATGTATTTTCAAATAGAATTCCAAATATATTATCTAGAGTTTTTAATTCAAAAAATTTAAATGACTGTCATACCTAGACACTTCATATAGTGGTTGGGGTAGATGTGGGCTACAGACAAGTACACAGATGGTATTGGAACAACTGGATAGTCACAAGCAAAAGAAAAATGTAGGACCTCTACCTTACACCATATACAGAAATTAACTCAAAATTTATCAAAGACTAAATGTGAGACCTAAAACTACAAAACACTTAGAAGAAAACATAGACATAAATCTTCATGACATTGGATTAGACAATGGTTTCATAGATATAACACCAAAACACCACCACCAACAACAAAAAATAGATAAATTGGACTTATAAAAATTTTGTGCTTCAAAAGATATTGTCAAGCAAGTGAAAAGGGGAGAAACATTTTGCAAATCATATATCTATTATGACAGTTATGTTCAGAATATTAAAAAATTCTACAACCAAACAATAAAAAGAAAAATAACCCAGTTTAAAAATGGGCTATAGATTTGAATAGACATGCAAAGAAGATGCACACTTGGCCAATAAGTACATGAAACAGTGTTTGACATTATCAGTCATTTAAAAATGCAAGTCAAAATTACAATGTGATATTCTTTCACACATTCACAGCAGAATGTGTCTTATGGAAAAGATAGTAACAAGTGTTGGTGAAGATGTGGAGAAATTGGAATGCTCATACATGGCTGGTAAGAATGTAAAATGGAGAGGTTACTTTGAAAACAGTTTGGCAGTTCCTCAAAAAGTTAGACAACATGTAATTACTATACGACTCAGCAATCCCATCTGTAGGTATATACCCAAGGGAACATAAAACATAAGTTGATACAAAAAATGTACATGAGCGTGAATAGCAGCATTATTCATAATAGCCAAAATAAATGGAAACATCCCATGTCCATCGCCTAATGAATGGATAAACAAAATGTGGCACATCCACACAATGGAATACTCTTTTGGAAATAAAAGGAAGTAAAGCACTGAAAAATCCACAGCATAGACGAACATTGAAAACATTATGCTAAGTGAAAGAAACCAGACACAAAAAGGCCACTTATTGTATGATTCTATATATTTTTTGAAATATCCAGAATAGGCAATTCCTAGTGACACAAAGTTAGATGAATGGTTTCCAGGGACTGGGAGAAAGGTGAATAGCTCCTAAGGGGTATGAGATTCCTTTTAGAGATGATGAAAACATTCTAATATTATGGAGTGGTGATGGTCATGCAAGTTTGTGAATATAGTAAAAACTCCTGAATTGTACTGTTGAAAAGGGTGAATTTGGGGTATGTAAATTACATCCAAAAATAAAAAAAGAGAAACACATACATAAAACAATAACAAAAAACCCCCTACATATTTGAATCCTATTAACACTTTCCTGTACAGGATGAAATTAGGGTCAAAAACGGGAAAAAGGAATCAAAAAATGATGAACCTCCAGCTCTGACATTTATTAGCAATCACTAAACCAGTTGATGGTCAGTATTTTTACATGTTAAATGCAAATATTGTTTCTTCCCTCCTAGCTTGGGGATAAGGAATAAATGTTGCAGTCAATAACTGCTAGCTAGTTTGTGATTATCATTCCTTTGTATAACACTCAGAAACAGAAAATGGGTCAATAGACAGTGGCTCTAGCCCAGTCATTGGTCATGGACAAATGTCCTTAATTCTACACCAGATATTTCCAGGATTGGCATCCCCTAAAATATACATGCCATGGAAAGTTAACATAAAAGACTGCCCTAACAGAGAACAGCTTTATCCAGGACAATATTGGAGCTAAGGGTTCCCATTTGAGTCCCAAGCCACACTTCTCAGAGCCAACTGGCATTGCTCAAAGATGCATTTAAAAGGTTCATCTCACTTACTTTGCAACTGCTGAATATAAAGGGAATAATTTCCTTAGATTTATGAGATGGGGGAAAAGTTCACAGTGAAATATGAAGGAAGCTGAAAAGGCTAAGCAAATATCTGTCAAACTAAAACATGGGGAGAGAGCACAGCAGACATTTCAAGAAATACAGTCAAAAGATGCAGTGGCATGGGCAGAAGATAATGAATAGGAATTGTTTTAGAGAAAGGAGCCAATGGGAAATTAGGCTAAATTTAGAGCAAGATGATCTATGAGATGTTTGAATAATGTCTCTGGAGAAATACAGAGAGGTCTACTGCTTTTCTTTATTTTTTTTCCCAAATAGACACTGGGTATAGATCTTGTAAAATAATGCTAGTATATTTTAGGGACTGGGTTTGGTGGTGTTTATTCTGCATTTGCTTCTTCTACCTTGTGGGGCCAGTCTAAGGGTGGCATTCAAAATTTCAGAGGAGGGCTTCCCTGGTGGCGTAGTGGTTGAGAGTCCGCCTGCCCATGCAGGGCACACGGGTTCGTGCCCCGGTCCGGGAAGATCCCACATGCCGCGGAGCGGCTGGGCCCGGGAGCCATGGCCGCTGATGCCTGCGCGTCCGGAGCCTGTGCTCTGCAATGGGAGAGGCCACAACAGTGAGAGGTCCGCGTACCGCAAAAAAAAAAAAAAATTCAGGGGAAGTTATTCCAGAGACTTCCACCAGTGTGAAAATGCAGGAGCACTTTGTTTTAGAGAGCCTACTGGGGTGGGATCTCTTTTATTTCGAACTCCCATGTAGGACCGACACTCTGCTGGCCCTGTAATTTCTACCATTAATTTTCTCCTGAGGAGCTCAATGCTTCCCAGCAATAACAAGCAAGTAATTCAAACTAATTGGGGAGGAGGCCAGTGTCAATGAATGAAGAGCTTAAATTATAATCCTTCAAAGAGAACACTGGGTGCTTTTTCCCCTGCTGTCTTTAAGTTCCAAGAGTAAGTTGAACTAAAATAAAGCATTGTTTGTTAAGGGTGTGCTTGAAAAATGTGTTTTAATGAACTGACAAGAATTATTTGTAATTGCCATCATTGTCTGTATGTAAACGGTGTTTCAAAGTGATTAAAACATTTTATTTTAATAGTTTAAATGCTTCTCTTGAAATATTGTTTACATTCTTGGTCAACAAACTTTTTTTCCATCAATAAATTAAACTTTAAAAGATTCTGCGAAGATTGATAGTAGACCAAATCTTTTGTCCTTCTAGTTGAAAAATACTAAGTATGGATACTGAATAATGAGTTTTTACAGTTTGTAGTTATTTTTAATTGATCCAGAGAATTTACACCATAACCATCATTCCTTGTTTAAGGTGTATATCCAACATATTTAGCTTTTATCAATGACATGAATTCATAAGATTAGGAGGGTATGTGGAAAGGCACTGGGGCAGGGAATTTTTTTTTTTTTTTTTTTTTTGGCCACAGGGCGCAGCATGTGGGATCTTAGTTCCCCAACCAGGGATGGAATGTGTGTCCCCTGCGTTGGAAGTGTGGAGTCTTAACCACTGGACGACCAGGGAAGTCCCGGGGGAAGGGATTTTGACTCCTGTGCTCTATTCTCAGCCCCCTGAGGAATTAATGTGAATCTTCGGGCAAGACTTTTAAAGCCTCAGACCCCACTCATGTCATCTGCAGAACAGGGAGATTTTACTAAATACATGATGTGGATTTTACCAACTCACCTACACTCTCCGTATTGTAAAATGATTTACAATGGCTTCAAGGTCTCTAAGGGTGTTCCAAGGCTAGATTCTATAATTCTCTGATTACATTTGTGGATGGAGAAATTGGAAATGGAAAGGTTAGTACAACAGAAATGACAGTCCATCTCTCCCGGGGCTCAACTGGCTCTAGGTCACGTCAAGTGTGTTTTCCTGTTCCTATCCATCCAGTTCAACTGGACTGCCAGTATCAATGCACAAGAAGAATGAGTATATGTAATTATGTTAAGGAGCTATGCAGAGTCTCTAAAGAGAGGGAAACTGAGGAAGAGTAAATGATTGTATGAGGACTGTCTAGGGCATGGGTTTCCTATGACTTCACTACAACCTGTAGGCACTAAAACACAGCACATGGGGAAAACATAAGCTTCTATTGTACCTTTTCTGCAAAAGGGCCCTTCGTACGGTGAATTGGTGCAGTCGCAGAAGTATCCACTGTGCTTCTCCACACACTTGCCTCCGTTGTGGCAGATGTGGCCGTAACTGCTGCAATGGCCCGGGCATCCGGGCCGGACTCCAGACGTGACCTTTGCCCTCTCCTCCAGGTCCAGTTTCTGCCCATTCAAGTGTAAGGAGCGTATGCATCCTAGGAAGCCTTTCTGTCTTGACGATGTTCCCCCTGTGCAGTGAAAAATAAAAGGAAAAAAATATATAAGGTGCAGGGTTCACATTTTTGAGGTTTAATATCAGCAGTGGTGATAGTTAATTATTGTGCTGTTGGCATCCTGTGCTGGGCTTTTCTATTAGTTTCCGGTGAGAATTAGGAATTCAAAGAATCTGGGGAAAAGGCATGTGTTTCCTGGCTGGAAAATGAACTCCCCCACTCAAAAAATAAATCAATAAAAGACTGTGATTCATGTGGAATCCTGTACTTGACATGTTTAAGATACAAAACTTCAGATGGCCCCATTCCTTGCAAATAAAATAAAATGTGCTCTTTGTCTATAGCAGACATTTATCTGAAGGTGAATGCACAGAGTGGGATTGTCCCTCTGGTGAAGTTAGAAGCAAGGTAGGTTAGCTGCACTGAGTTAGAAAAGGCAATGAGTGTTGTAAAGCTTATGCAGCAGTGTCATGTACTATGAAGAGGTGTATGTTAGGACCGGACAGACATGGTGTCAAACTCCATGCCAGTAGCCCATTAGACATAATGACCACTGGATCCCCTAAGCCTCAGCTCCTTGATCTGTAAAATAAGAATCAGTCTATTTCATGTGTTCATGGTAAGGCTTAGTAACCATTGGTTTTCACTATCCCTTCTCTTGAGCCCTCAAAATGGCTAGAACTAGTAAGTTGTATATATATACATACTATTGATTACCCCCAAATTATTATTTAGAAAATAAATTTTTCCTTCTGGAATACAGAATAGAATTGCAACCCAACTTTCTGCTGAGGGTATATCTTGAAGGTTTCAGCGAGATTCATAATGCTTGTTGCAAATTATTTAAGAACAGAGGATATTCAAAGTGACAGAGTGTTTTGTTAATGTTGGAAACCTAGAATCCTACCAACCTAAATCAAAGGATATTAGAAAAATGTGTAAGGAGAGACAACACACCAAGAAATAAGCCAAATTCCAACACCATGTTAACTTGGTGTTGGGAATTCTGGGAGCTCCCAGAGAAGACACAGGGCCAGCCTGCCCTTACAAAACACAAATTCTAATTGAAATAAAATGCTTTGACCTCAAGTCCATTCAAGTGGATAAATGGAGGACACACTCAAGTCTTCAAGGTCTACAGAGTGCCCTAATGGAAAGGAGAAGGTGTTAGAAAACAAGGGCAGTCAATATTATGTGTGTTTCGTGTTTGGTAATTGAAATAATTGTTGCTTTTGTTGTGGTCATCCATTTACAATGTTTGGTGTCAGTTGATTTATCTCTTGTAAAAATAAAATACAGTGTGTGTGTGTGTGTGTGTGTGTGTGTGTGTGTGTGTGTGTAAAATAAATAAATAAATAAAATAAGAAAAAAAAAGAAAACAAGGGCAATACTGATGTGCCATTTGTTTACTGTACATATCTCTCATTTCTGAGCCTCATTTACGTTTAATCTCTCATGCTACAATTTTATTAAAACTTGGTCTTGCAGATGACCAGATAAAAATATATTCCCATCAACGTGGATACAAATATGAATTCCAAATGTATTATCTCTGACCTGGAATATCATGTTAAACAAAAAACAAAGCTGTAAGTTAAGAAATGAAACTGTAATGCAAAAAAATAATAATAATAATTCTGGCATGTCAGCCTGGCAGGGTGGACAAGATAATAATTAGCAATAGGGTTGGAAGTAGGGAGAATTCTGTCTTTTCTGAATCACCCCAGGTTATCAGACCCATAATTATATGTATGGTAGTCATTGGCTTCCTCTAAAAGACTGAAACAAAATGTTTTTAAAGAATTAATCTAGTCTCTTATTCTGAAGGCGTGATAAAATTCCACTCTATTTTCAGTTCTGATAAGTGATACCCAAGCAAGCCAGAAGGTCAAACCCACATTGCTTTCTCCTGTCTGCCTCAATTTTAATGAGTAAATCTCCTTTTAACTACAAGATAAATCAATTATAAATACAAGCAGATCATAGGGAAAGGTTCATTATTTCTTTCCTAGAGATGGTGTAGAATAAAGAGAGGAGGATTTATGTAGTCAAATGTTTTGTTTTATTTTCCCCTTTATTTTGTAGTCACTCCCTGTGGTGGATTAGAATAACTCTTCATAAATCTTGTTAGTGGCATTTTTCTTCTAAGCGGAGGTGGAGAATGCAAGATCTATTGCACATCTGTTTGCATGTGACTTAGTCAACACGTTTATAAACAGAGAAGTAGCTGGGGTGGTTTTCCTGGCAGAAATACACTCCTTGATGTTTGAGACATAAAGAGTACGGTGAGAATGACCCCAAACAAGGGGATCCTTTCAATCCTAGATTCTGATAAAACACGACACAAAGAACATGAACCAAGTTGTACAATGAACTCAATTTCCATTTTAGCCTGACTGCTTTTTATTCTTTTTATTCTTTAGAGGTTAGGCTCTCCTTTCTTCATGGAGAGGTAATATTGTAGACCAAGAATAGAATGCTTCTAGAAAGATGCTTCCCACCCACACACACCCAATCCAGTGGTTAGCACTCTCCATTTTCTGACATTACCTACTATGCGTTGTGTTGATGGAGGTGAGAATCTTCCCTGAAACTTGAATACTGTACAGAAAGGCAGCCCCAATCTTCCCTCCCCTTTCTCACTCACAGCCCTTTGCCCCCAACTCTGTCCTGTGGATATGCCCTCCCAGGTATCTCCGAATCGATCTGCTTCTTCCCACACCAAGAGCCATGTCTTGAATCCCTCTCACCCCCACTTGAATCCCTTAAACTGAAACAGGCTGGGACCGGGGACCTGGGACCCTTTGCTACAGTACTTGCACCTGGACAAACATCTCCTCAAGCAACAGATGCAAAGAAACTATGAGGGACTAAAAATAACTGCGTGCATGTGCAGCTGGGGCAAATTCTGGACAAGAAGATACAAAAAGACCAAAAAGACCGACTGCCACTTCTGAACAGCTGGGAGCAAAAGCAGGGCACTGCGTGTGCCCCCTGCATACAGCACCACCGAAGGGTGGGCAAACCACCTGAGTCCCAGTAAAGCCTTGCCTGAATTTCTTGTGTGGCCTCTATAGTCAATTTTTATTGATTGGTGTAGGCCAAGAACCCTGGTCGGTAACAGCACCACCTTCTAACGGATCTTACCACCCTCAGCCTTGACTCCTTCCACAGACTCACCACTTTACAATCAGAGAGACCAACCAGATGTGAACATTTGATCCTGCTAGTCCTGTTTCATGCCCTTCAGAGACTAGTCATCATCCTGAGGCTCAAGCTCAAATCCTTAGCCTAGATGGTACTGCATAGATCTGGCCTCTGCTTACCTCTTCATCCCCTCCTCCTGCACTCCCTGCCCTGATTTCAGTGCACCAGGCTTTCTGAACTACAGTGTCTCCCCATTGACCATGGTCTCTCTCAACTTCGGACCTCCTCCTCTCCTGTGTATTTTTTTTCTTTTTTCTTTTTTTTGCGGTACGCTGACCTCTCACTGTTGTGACCTCTCCCATTGCGGAGCACAGGCTCCGGACGCGCAGGCTCAGCGGCCATGGCTCACAGGCCCAGCCGCTCCGCGGCACGTGGGATCTTCCTGGACCGGAGCACGAACCCGTGTCCCCTGCATCAGCAGGCGGACTCTCAACCACCACGCCACCAGGGAAGCCCTGTCCTGTGTATTTATGTGGTGTATTACGCACAGCTTTCCTCTTACTCTCCACTGTTCACTCTAGTCCATCCCTGCAATCACAAACACACACACTGGCACTCACACACATGCATCCTTTCATCAATACTTCTGCCTACCCAGGATTTATTTTAATTAGTTGCCAATGTTTTTAAAACATGAACTACTTGAAATCTAAAAAAAATGATGATACAAATGAACTTATTTACAAAACAGAAATAGACCCACAGACACAGAACACACTTATGGTTACCAAACGGGTGGGGGTGGGGAGGAATAAATTAGAAGTTTGAGATTGACATATACACACTACTATATATAAAATAGATAAACAACAAGAACCTACTGTATAGCACAGGAAACGCTACTCCATGTTTTATAATTACGTATAAGGGAAAAGAATCTGAAAAAAGAGTATAATATGTATAACTGAATCACTTTGCTGTACACCTGAAACTAGCACAACATTGTAAATCAACTATACTTCAATTTAAAAAAAAAAAAAAAAGACCGTGCCCTTATGTTAACACTGGGCTTGGCACAGAGTTAATTAATTAAATTAAATGGAACATGAACTATTTAAAAAATTCTAGTAAGTCATTCATTGAAAAATCAGAAAACCTGTTAACAATAAAGCTGCTTTCCTGCATGACAAAGCCCAGCTGCACTGGGAGAAGTTCCTGTAAGATAGGACGTGCCCTTTCCACTTGGCCACGTTCCCCACCAGAACCACTTCATTCATTTAGACTGCTTTCCTGACCCTTGCATGTATTTGAATTTTCAGCTAATGCTCTAATATATTTTTATCTCCTTCTTGCCTAGAGTTTAATATAAAGTTGAAAGAAGAACAAAAATAAATGTAGCATTATCCTTAAAGCAGATGAGAGTCATGTTTGGGAGTCTTGTACTTAATCTGCAAGCTGTTTAAGAATACGAACAATGCTTCTAATTCTAAAAAAAAATTAAACATATTTGCTGTATGATAGAAACTTTATAATTAACTCATTCAATACTCAGTGGGAAACAAGTTATTCTTCATATTATTGACATTACATAGTTGAGGAAACAGTGTCAGAGAGATTGTTTTGGCCAAAGTCAAGAATCAAATTGATTTTACGTGGCAGAGCCAGAAATCTGACTGGGATCTCTTGACCTTCAAAGCCTGAATACCTTCAAAGCCCTAAAATCCTAAAATGAGATATTTGATTAGACAAGTTTGAAATGGAGCAAGATCCTATGGTCCTGCCTGCCCTCATATTCTCTGCCTGCCTCTTGTCTGTAGAAAAATTTAGTCAAAGAATAAATTTAATCAGAGAAGTGAGAAAATGCAGAAGCAAAGAAAAACAGTCAAACAGGACAAAATAATAATCGTTTAGTCATTAAGCAAAGTCAAGGACATTTAGTTCCTCTTCAAGGGCTATGGATAATATTCTGAGCCATATTCTGTGAGATGTTTTGTAGATACTGAAACCCCCCACCAGGTGGAAGAAGATAACTACATGATGACCAGATTTTAGCCATGACATAAGCTGCCACAATTCCGAAAACTGGTGTCAAAGAAATAGGAACAAACAGATCCTGGAACTGAAGATTAGCTGTACTCAAAACAATCAAGATGACACTGATGAGACCACGGCATGACCAATTTCAAGATGAGTGCCAGAGCTGACTGTGCTGTTTCTGCATGTAGCCCCTCCCTCTGCCTATAAAACCCTGAAACTCCCCCTTAAAAGCTCTTGCCCACTGATTGTCACTTTGGACATGAGTCCGCCCTCTCCCCCGGTTGCCAGTCTCTGAAATAAAGCAAACTTTCCTTTCCACCAACCTTGCCTCTCGAGTACTGGCTTTCAAGTGGTGAGGAGACAGACTCCACTTTCAGTAACAATTTGGGTCAGTACTACAACTAAGTGCTGCTTCTACTTGCTTTTTCTCATCTCTTACATGGTTTCTCCCACCTAGTAATATACACATATGCATTTATCTTTTTAGACCATTAGTTCACCAGCCTAGCTAGAAGCAATTTTGTATGACTCTCTTCTGTTGGCCCTTGGTATCAAGTGTGCTCATTCCTTGGGCTGAGTATGAATCAACTCTTAAAAATGTTACCATGATCATTCTAAACCTGTCTTAGAAAACCTCCATGTGTCAGCTCGACAAATGCTCATTGCTTCCAGAGAAACATCTCAATTCCTTGGGCCCTCCTTGAACAAGAGCCTCTGTTTTTCTCATATGTGCCTGCTGTCTTGATCATACATGCTCAAACAAAACTCCTTTGCTGAACTCTTTTTTTGGAACAACATTGAATGTGTCAGGTTGGGCTCCCATTTCTCAAAAATAAGCGGTGTCATTCTCTCTCTCTTCTTGAATTTGGAGCAGTTGTTTTCTATATGAACTACTTTGCCTAAAGTCAAGACTCGAGTGAAGTGCAGGTGTATTGCCATCTAGATTTCAAATTCTAAAGTGGGAGCAGGTTTAGCATGTATATGCTGAATAAAAACAAATGCACTAACCAACAGTTATCTTCTGTTTTTATCCTGCCCCTTCAACTGGCAGAATCTTGGTATCAGAAGGAAATCCTAGTGGAGGCTTTAATTCCAAAACATAATTTCCCTAAGGATAAGGCATGCATCTGGTTACGTTTTGCCAGATACAGGAATCAATAAACACACACGATGTAATAATGCAGGTGGCACTAACTGGATGTCTACAAAGTAAAATAGTGATAGTAAGAGCCAATTTGAACTAAGAGCTTACTTCTTATCAAGCACATTTACCCATTGCATTTCATAGGCATTTTCTGATTTAACCCTTACCACAAATTGTGGTACCCAAACAGAATACCGGGTCTCCTCAGAAAACTGGAAAAGGGTTTGTTGATGATTTAGAATCAGTTAACAACAGATTGAAATTGTTCCCTCATTTCTTTGGTAGAAATGAATGCTGTGAAAAACTTTTGAAGAAGAATTCAGCCACACTTATCGAGGGCCATTAAAGCATTATTATCATTGGCCTTACCCACATTTTAAAATAAATATTCCAAATGGAGCTGGGGGATGATTATACTCAGAAATATTTAATTTGGCTTTATACATAGTCATTACTAATACTTCATTATTTGCACACATAATATAGTTGTATGTCTATAATATCCCCCCAAAATAATAATGGCAAATTATTACAATTAAAATTAAAGTATAAGAATGTGGATGGGTATAAATATCAACATACCAAATCAATAATGGTCCTATAGAGCAACAATAACCAATTAGACCATGTGATAGCAAGAAAAAAATCCTATTTAACAACAAAAGCAGCCAAACATCTAGAAATTAACTTAAGATCTATGGCTATAAAAAAGAAAGTAATAACAATTTACCTTGGCTCATAAAGAATAAATAAAGAGATGGAACATGTTTCCATATACTTTAGCAATGTATAATTATTTCCTTTAATGCAATACAATCCCAGTTAATAACCCAAGAAAATTTGTAACATTCAAGAAAAATTATTTTCATAGAACATGAAAAGCTAATTCTAAAATCCATAAAGAAGGTGGTAGATAATAGTTAACAGAGTGTTAAGAAAAGGAATCAGGTGTGTTTGTGGGGTCGAGGGGAGGGATCGTCCTAATCAAGATCAAAATATGTTCTGTACCCAGTGTCTGCTGCACTTGTGCTGCCCTGGCAGCTTCTTCCTTCTTGTTATGTAAAATTCATTTCTGATAAGCATCAAAATGTACAGTTGCTAAAGTTATGATTATGTATACCTTAATGATTATTAAAGTATTGAAAAAATTTTTTAAAAATATGTTTTGTAAGTATGATGTTGGCACAGCACCTGGAAAAAAACTATGTAAGTAAAACAGAGTGGGAAATTCAGAAATACATTCTTTACACAGAGAGATTTTAAACCTTATAATATATACTGGAGGTCCAAGTAACTAGGTAAAAGAGGAACCATGAAATAAATAGAGATGACAAATAATATTTGGGGAAATAAACAAAATTACAATCCTACCTCAAAACCTTAAACAAATTCCACATGCAATAAAGACATAAAAATGACAACAAACAAAACAATGACACAAAAACTAAAAATATTAGATAAAATATTATATAGCAGTTTAAAATAATATGATATTTATACTGACATGCTAAGTTTCCCATGGCATATGTTAAGTAAAAAAGCAAATGAAAACAAAAATACAGCAAGTAAGCTGTGGTATAATACACAGAAGTATATTGATTAAGTAAATATATCCACAAATAATAACATTGTATGGTGTTTCCTAAGGGTAGTTACATGTATGTAACTACTTTGATGCCTGGAAAGTGTCATACTAGGCTAATATTGGTCGTCTCTAAGAAGAGCCCTAAGATTATTATTGAATAATTTTACAGCAAACATGTATTTGTGTACTGACTGTATAATTTAAAATAAATGTTTTCATTTATTATGTATATCATGCATAATCCTGCTTATCTTTTTTTAGAGGCATTTAAGAAATTATTTCAAGTTTCAAAAGAAACTCCTTGTTATAGAATTATGTATATCTCTAAAAATTCTTTATTAATATATGTGGTATTTGGATATTAGCAAACACTTTTCCCAGAATCAGCATGTCTGTGCCTGTGGGGTGGGTAAGAGTATGTATGGGTTTTCTGCAAAGAATGTTTTTTTCCCAAGACTACAGACCAAAAACAAACATTTGCCTTCTTTGTAGCAGAATGGTGGCAGGGCACAAGATTTTGCCCATTCAGAGCACTATATGGATGTTCTATGGAAATCCCCATTTGGTTATTATTTACCATTCAGAGGGAGGCGAAGGAAACAAGCAAGCAATTGAATTGTGCCTGTTTCTGTTGCCCACAGAATTGTGGAGCAGTAGGGAACTAGTTCCACCACAGTTCAAGGTGTCTGATGTAGTGGTCCAACTATCTTGCTAAAGAAGCCTCTGAATTATTGCTTTGCATCTCATTTGGAGATACCCCTGAGAGAATATCAAGATGATGGGGCAGGCATTTGCAGCAACATGGATGGACCTAGAGATTATCATACTAAGTGAAGTAAGCCAGAAAGAGAAAGACATATATCATCTGATATCACTTATATGTGGAATCTGGAAAAATGATACAAATGAACTTATTTACAAAACAGAAACAGACTTACAGACATAGGAAACAAGCCTATGGTTACCAAAGGGGAAATGTGAGGGGGAGGGATAAATTAGGTGCTGGGATTAACATATACACACTACTATATATAAAATAGATAAACACTAAGGACCAACTTTATAGCACAGGGAACTCTACTCAATACTCTGTAATAACTATAGGGGAAAAGAATCTGAAAAAGAATGGATATATCTATATGTATAGCTGAATCACTTTGTCATACACCTGAAATTAACACAACATTGTAAACCAACTACACTCTATCATAAAATAAAAATTAAAAAAAAAAACGTTCTGTCAAATGATTTAAAAAAAAAAAAAGATGATGTGGTAGGAAAGTCTGCCATAATCCTCATCACAGAGTCTAGAATACTGACAGGAGCCAGTCTGACCAGATGAGTCCCATCTCCCATCTCACAAAGATGAGAGCACAGTCATCCCTCACTTTGCTTCCTTCTGCCACCGTTTTTGAAGATGAAAAATCACTGAGAAAATCACTATCAAAAACAGCCTTAAATCACCTTCCTTGCAAGAGCAACTGGGTAAGAAATATCATAGGAGCTCCAGGTCTTTTCTAGAGTCAGCGGAGAAGCTACTTGCTTCTTCCAGGCTGGCTGCCAGGCCAAGTGATTGCCCCGATGACAGCAGCTTCAGGATTTCCTGGAAGTTGGGGCCCGTGGAAATCACTCTAATTAGTTCTCTCTAGGGAGGCCCTGCTGAGAACAGAGATTCCCTCAGAAGCTGAACCACAGACCCATTCAAGGAAATACGTCAATAAAATAAAAGCGTATAAGCTTTAAGAATTTTCCCTAATAGTCCCACCTGCCCTAGAGTGATTTTATGGTTGAGCTCAGGAGACTCTGAAATACAAATGGAGCCTACAATCCACTAACGGGATGGTAACAGTGGCAATTCATGGCTAACACTTCTCACAATCCAGTCTACTAACATTGTCCTGACTTTCTGATGCATGTGTGCAGTAATCACTTTGGGGTTCTTTCTTATTCCAGCTTCTTTTGTGGAAGTGATGGCTGCTATATGACTAGGGATACGTCATCATATGTGGGAAGCAACTCTCTCCTTTCAGAAAAATTACCTGAAACTTGGAAATAAAGCAAAAAAATGGATGATATTTGTCCAGTGGAGATGCAGATAATTTCTTTCCAGCGTAACAGATAACTCCGAAGATGGCCTGGTGAGCAACGGTTTATATTTAAATCTACAACTTTATTCTAACTTTTGTGTTGTTAAATTCTCCGTACATATGCCAGCTTTTTAGATGCTCTCTGAACTGATCATGACATCTTAATGGCTTCCTCATTAATTAGAGTGACATAAAATCTTTGACTCATGTTTATTTTCTATTCACCTGAAATTCATTTTAGCTTTTGGAAGATTAGATTTTAACACATATTACCAGGATCAGTTAAATTGGTGTTATTTATCATTAGAAGATATGAAACTTATGGAAAGGCCTTAATCACACAGTACACAATAACTGGGGCTAATAATAACCTAATAATAAAATACTAAGATATCTACAGAACATTTAGTCTTTTGTAAACATGATTGAAGAGGAGTCTGCCAGGTGGATCAAGGGTGGGGTTGCCCATCCTAGTTTGAGAGTCAGGACCATCAAGAGAATGTGAATCAAAAAATGCAAACTCGACTCTAAGGAAGCAATTGAATTTAAAGGGTGTTTTGGAGAAGAAAGTGGGAGAAAAGGAGGCATTCTTTTATGGTTAATTCTTGGGAGGAATGAAAAATAAATGTATCTTAAAAAATTACTTTGATTAAAAAATGTGTGTGTGTGTGTGTGTGTGTGTGTGTACTACACAATGCATCCATGTGATTGTGCCTCAGGTAGTGTTCTCCAGCAAACAGGCTGTGAGATGAAGTTAAAGGGGCAGGATGTTTTTCAGGGGGAACCATTGGGAACCACACTTTTGAGCCAGAGAGTCAGGAAGCAGAAGTGGGCAAAGGAGTGAGCTCTGGCGCAGGTCTGACAGTCTAGAACAGCCCCACAGAGAATGCTGGAGCTAGAAAAGTCCATCAGAGATATGCTTCCTTGGGCCAAAATGGTTGTGCCTTTGTACCCTGGACTCAAGTGATTATTGTCTGTGGACCTCCCTGGAAGGACGGGACTTTGTCCTGAAGAGATGCAGTAGCTGAAGGGGCAGAAGGAGACTGTCTTCCAAGAGCACTCCCAGCAGCAGGGCCTTCTTGAATGGGGTCCTGGGCAGCACATCCTAGAGTCTACACACATTCCTAAGCTTCTCTACACAGGGGCCTGAGACGACCCTCACCCTTCAGCCTGAGACATGGATGGTGAAGCAGGAAGCTGAATTAAAACATGGCACCTCTCACCTCTTCTACAAAATTGCCTTCCCCAACTCAAGTTTCTCTGAAGCCAAATCCTTTTCTCTCTGAATCAGAATAAACCTGGTAACACAATGAGAACAGAGTGTAAATCTACCAATAACATGTTCAGAGAGTTCTGACTACATCTTCCCCACCATTGTTCTGCTCTAAGGCTTTCTCACCTCCTCCTCTGAGTCATCAGCTTTGTCTCCAGAGCCTTGGAGAAATGGAAACAGGTTATCGACAGTGTTGCAGCATCAGTATGCCAGCCTGGGCCCACTCTTTTCTAAACTGGAGCTTCCCTGGTTGTCCTGGTTACATCAGCTCAATGGCGCCTTGGCTTTGGAAAAGACACAACAACTTCTCACCTCCCTCAGTTTGGGTCCTTGAACATCCAGAGTGTGCTGTTTTATTTTCCAGAAATATCTGGCTTGAATTTCATTTTATAATTATCACCCTAGCTCCACATGAACGGTGCTGTCTTAATGTTTTCTTTCTTTACTGAGTTACAGATTTTGATGAATGGCAGTGCCACAGTAACTAGAATGACTGCTTCTACCATTGAGTTTTTGTGAGGTCCAAATCTCAGGGCTTTCCTGCCTGGGCTGTATGAGAACATGATGCCATGTTGTACCTTTCTTCAAAAACAGATAGTATGCTTTGAGATATGTTTTGTCAAAGGCAGAATTAAAACTTAAAAAAGTGAAACTGTACAAGAAAATTGTACATTCTCCTTCAATGTCACATTACCAATCTAATGCGGCCAGTATAGGATGAAATGAGCTTCAATTAAAGCATAAGAGATTGTAGATAAACATTTCCAAAAGGGTTTTGGAATATTAGGGGGCAGAAAATACTAACATGGGCTATTGGGATGGGTTCATTGTACTCAACTCTCAACATTTGCAAGATGAGACAAAATTTTGTGGAAGGGGTCATTTAATCATTCACTTCTCTGAAAATAAAAAGAACCAGTGTTCCTTCAAAGCACTTTCAAGCTCTAAGAATCTGATTATGTGGAGCAGAAGTGGTGTTGGGGGAAAAAAATGCATGAGGAAGCAGGTGGCTCGTCCTCATTTTTTTTTTTTTTTTTCATTGTAGAAGCGTTGAGTGACTGCCACTTGGTAGGTAACAAGGAAGCAAAGCATTCACGGGACTTGCCCGCTAGTGTTCTGAGGTCTCCTAAAACTTCTTAAACGAATCAGGACACGTTCTCTTATTTAACTACTATGGGGAATATCAGAAATCATGTATTAATTTTTTTACTAAGCTAATTTTTTTACTAAGATGATTCAAGTATACTTGACATATTAGTTAACTTTGAAAAAATAAACTTGTTGGTAAATCAGACCTTATCATCAGAAATGTAAAGGATGCTGAAAAGACAATTTCTTTACTTTTTGTTTCACCATTGATATCCTCCATGTGCAATGGTTTTATGTAACAAATAATGTAACAAATAACAAATATGCTAAAAGGTGATTTTCCAGTTCTTCCTTAACATGAAAAGGGTGTGTATCTCCTCCTGTGCTTTGAGACACAGTACATCTTCCAGACAGAAAACTCTGCTGGCCTGTGTCAGGAAACCCAGCCTTGTGGGGCACTCGCAAGTGTAAATATAAGTGACTATTCCACAGAGAGACTCTAGCAGTTTCTGAAGTGTCAGGGCAGAGAGCAAATGAGACCCACCTTTCCTGGTTTCACTGCTGACCTTGCTTTTGACACGCTTCACCTGAAAATAATAATAATAATTCGCAACCAGTGTGGCATCAGGAGCAGCACCGTGGGTAGGGGGGAAATCGCTTCAACTTTATGATTTACCAAGTCAGTGAAATACTTCCCCCAAGGAGTTCTAAGTGGGAGTTACTTCAGTTTATTTTGACACAAATAAAGCAGCTGAGCCAAAAAAAAGAAAAAATAAAGAAAAAGGTCCATAAAAGGCCAAAAAGATAAGAAGAAAGTAAAGCAACACAAAAATGAGACTCACAGGCTCACAGCTTTACAAAATGTCCATTCTATAATTGCAACATATTTGGAAAGATGGGGTGTCAGATTTGGGGACAAAGAGATACTTTCTTTGCTGTGACATCCACATGGGCATGAGGGTAAGGATGATTGTCATGCTTAATATACAGATGGAGATGGGACATCCTCAAGTTGTAAGGGATCAGTTACCAGACTCATCAATTTCATTCTGCAAATAATAAAGACAATGAATCCACTTAGGCTAGTTGTTTCTCTACCAGGGTCGCATGGCCTGTTGGCAGTTGACCTGGAGTTCTTACCCAGATCTCTTCATTTCATTTTCAGCCATAAGTGCTAGTTCTTGGATTTCTCTTGCCTTTTCCTCATATTAACTTGAAAAGCTAGTAGGGAAGAGCAAAGCGAGGGATGATACTGCCAAGAGTTTTAAAGCTGAAACTACCCCAAGCTTGCAGTGCACATTTCAGAAGCTCTGTGTTATGAAGCTTCTCCTACTCTATTCAAGAAATGCGACCAGTGAAATGGCATGGTTGCAATTGTCCCTAACTATCAAGGAAATAAAAGCTTGAAGTTAAAGTATTGATTCTGGGAATCCAGCATGCATGGACTCAGGTATCAGCACTTCAACTTGTCACATTCCAATGACAGGGGCAGTGCTAAGAGATATATCCATTCTATAAAATTCAACCTGTTTCTGGTACTCGGGAAGCACTCACAAGCACAGCAGCAATGCCAGTGATTACCATACTTGAACGATGCTATGTTTTGACTGAAAGATCCTTCAGAGGTTAAAGGTATCTAGACAGACATATCCAAATTAATATTTAAGTACTGTCACAATCAATCTATCCCAATAAATATAGATAATGAACAAGGACCTACTGTATAGCACAGGAAACTATACTCAATAACCTATGTGGGTAAAGAATCTGGGAAAGAATGTGTATATGTATACGTATACGGAATCCCTTTGTTGTACACCTGAAATTAACATGACATTGTAAATCAAATATACTTTAATTAAAAAAAAATTTAAACAGCACACCGCAATCATATCTTTTTCTGCCTAGCAAATATAAAAATCCAGTGACTCAAATTTTCTGAATGATAGAGAATGCAATTCGTCATTTTGGCTGCTCTAGCTAAGTAGAGGCCTTTTTTTTTTTAAAACCACTGAATCATACAAACTGGAAATATTGGGACTTCAATTTTTTTGGCCACCTGACACTTCTAAACAGGTTGAACACTAAACAACAAAATTCAAACCAACAGACTAAAATGGCCTCCAACAGCATGTTTTTCTTCTTCAAGTACATTAAGACAAATTCAATAAGTCAGAGTACCATCTGAGATGGAGCCTATTGGGAAGAAACATACCAGAAGCAGGTGCTCTTGCTGCAGCTGACCTTGGCTCCAGCTAGAGCAAGGTATCTCTCCAGACCCCTAGATATGCTCTTACTCATTGCATTTGTGATCAGTGAACAGAAATATCTAGCGATAAAAACCCGCAAGGAAACACAGCTGCCTCTTGTTCCTTTCGACTTGCACAAAGTTTGTCACATATTCATATCATTCACATATGATAATTTCATAACTACATGAAATTTGCATGAAGGGATTAAAAAAATTCCATCTTTATATACACCTTTCAGCCAGAAAGATTCATCAGTACTGCCTGAAGATAAATTAAACTTTGGCATGGAATATAATTTATGAAAATTGCAAACTACTTGAATTGATTACACCAAAAAAGACATTAAATATTGATGACTAGCAAACTTATTCAGAGCAATAAAATGTGATGTTTAAATAGAATGAAAACATCAATATAAATTAAAAAAAATATTTTAATACTAAATCATATCACTGATGTAGGTTAATTGAGTACTTTTTCATCATAAAATCATTTTTAATCACTTATATCTTAGCTTCTGATGGATAGGTAAAACATGATAGATGAAGAAAGAAATATGATTCCTGTTGGAAAGAGAGATTACAGATTCTGTTACTTCTTTTCTTTTAGCTGGTATGTTCTTAGTGACAGATTTCCTCAGAGTTAAAAGTTGCACAAACCCAAACTTAAAAGAAGCAAGTAAGAAACACCCATTGATTGCTGATGGCATTTCATTACTAGCAGTAAAGCTATGTAGTGTGAGAGTTGGTAAAATAAATACATAAGGAAAAAAAAGTAAATCTGGGTATACTGGCAAATTTTACACCTAATTTATGCTACTGTTCTAAGCATCTGAGTTTCAAGTTTTATGTAAGAGCAGTGCCTTGGTTTTGATAATAATACAATATCCCTAACGTTTACAACTCTATTTGTCTTTAAAGCTTTATAAGCCCTGCTCAACCTACTTTCAAAAAATCCTTTCTAAACTGTAGCTATAAGGTGGACGTTTCCTACCTGGACTAATGTGGCTAAACTCTCTCTCCCTCTCTCTTTCTGCCTCTTTGTCTCTCTCGCACAGCACACACACACACACACACACACACACACACACACACAGAGTGAGCTCTTTGAAAAGAAGTTTCATTGCACAAGTCATCTTTCAATTCCCACCATCTGACAAGGTGCCTGATTTGTTTTTGGTGCTCACTGACTGCTTATGGAATGAATGAATGATTCAGTGAATGATGTTTGAGACTTCCCAGGCCCTATTGCCAGCAGTGGCAGCCAGTTCAGAGGAACAACTTATCTAAAGGTTGATTCTGAGTCTCATGGTGGAAATGACCAGTGGAGAGACGTCTGCTTAGGGACCAGGGCTGCTTTTCTGTGCAAGTTATCAGGCAGCTGCCTAAGTGACGTGATTTCAGGGAGTATCAAAGAAGCTCCTAGTTTAAAAACCAATAGCTCCCTCCACCACCATATTACTGATGCCCTAAATCCCTTGGAGATGCTGTAACATATTTCATTACATGGTTATCAATAATTATCTGGAGTCAGGTATCACTAGGAAGGGTGAATGGTAGCCCACTGACTTAAAGTCAACTTCTAATAAGGTTTAAATAGCTGATACATCCTTTTTTCTAAGAGTAGGTTTTGATTATAGGGATGAAAAGTAGTAGAGCTTCCCGGACATCTGAGAATATAATACGTACAAGGAGAAAAGATACAAATAGAGTTTGAAAACCCCTCAAACTTTGCGAAGAGATGACATAATCTTCCATTGTTGTAGCTAATAAATCTAGTAAGGAAGAATCTGTGAAATTACGTTTATAATTATAAATGCCTTAAGGAATATTTTAATCATTTCCCAGGTCTAAATTAAAATAGTAATTTTCCTTGGGCCTGGTTCCACAGTGGTCTTGTAGGGTTTATAGCACACAGGGCACCGTAAGATGTCCCCTACCTACAAACAGCTGGCTGTTGAGCTGTAACCGGAAATGGCCCTCCTCTGAGGTCTCTCTGGTCATCCTTGGGAGGTTGTCCACCTGGAGTGAGGTCTCCTTGAGGTTCCTCTCGGCCCAGACATAGTGCCATTGGTTGTCATTCAGAGGAGAAGAGGACTGGACTATGAGCTCTATGGGGCCATTCCCAACATCAATGGCAAAAGTGATCTCGGAAGGAGCTGAAACCAAAAAGGAAACAGGTAAAAAGATGAAGGGAGTTGTCAGTACATTTAGGGCACAAGCATACCCTGAACGAATGATAAAAACGATCGTACATCAACAGCTAGGTAGAGAGGCCTTCAGATGAAATCCCCTCAGTATAAAAACTACCATTAATGGTAATAACTACCAACTACTAAATCTCAAGCTCTTTTTTTTGTCCCAGTTGGTTCTCATTGTGAGAATTCAAGAAATAGGATAGGGACCAGGGTCACTGATGCTGATCTGACAAAATGCACCTGCTCCAAGGTTCTGGGTTTTCTGGATCTCTTCTGACTTCAACTGTGTCCTCATGGACAGCTATAGATACTTGGTTAGCTAAGCAGCTACACTCCTGCGAGGAGAAGACCACACCCTGGAAAGTCCAGTGCTTGGTATTATTCATTATGCATGTTATAATAATGTTCATATATATATATATATATATATATAACATATTATTATGTGTATTATATATATTATTATTCTAAAATGTATTATTTCATCAATACATATGATACAAGAATTCATGCTATTCCTATGACTTTTTTTTTAAAAGGAGGCTCAGAAATTTTAAGTGCCTTGTCTGCATCACTGCAAGTGGCAGTGTCTGGGAACAAACACAACCCTATCCCCCCAACTCCCCATGCAGGGCTCCTTCCATGACCCTTTCTGCCCTTCTATAGCAATCTGCTTATCGTACAAGACAGAAAAGAGCCAGTCAGGGGTAATGTTACCTGTGATGATGATGATGTTGATGACGATGATGACAGGAAGATAATAGTGGTGGTCATGATGGTGATAGTTGTGATGGTGATGATGATGGTGGTGATGATAAGGATGATGATAGTGGTGGTGATGATGGTGATGGTGGTGATAATGTTGATGGTGGTGAAGGTGATGTGGTGATGGTGATTGTGGTGATGGTAGTAGTGAGGATGGTGGCAATGGTGATGGTGGTGATAGTGGTGATGGCGGTGGTCGTGGTGATGATGGGGATGGTGACAGTGGTGTTATCACCATTAACAGAGAGAGAGAGAAGTAGCAGCAGCACAGTAGTACAATGCACTCTGAGGAGCACTGCCCATAGATTCTCTCATTTTAATCCTCAAAGCAACTCTATGAGAAAGGTCTCATTTTTATGCACATTTTATGGGTGAGAAAATGAAAGTTCAGAGAAATAGAAACAATTTGCTTGAAGCTGCCTAGAGAGTAAGTAGAATCTGACTCCAAAAGTATAATCTCCATCTTTCTTCTCTATTTTAGTATACCTCTTGTATTTTCTTTTATTATGTAAGAATTCTAAATCTGAAGGATGTGGAGAGGTAAATTATAAATTAAAGTTGAGGGGAAGACAGTCCTCTCTCAGGAACAGAAGCCTTCATATTCCAGACCTTCCCTTCCTTATCAGCACCTTGTGACGGTCCCCCTCCTTTACACCCGAGATAGGACATGTGTATTTCTTTGACAAGGTCATCAACTAACAGATCTGAATATTCAGCAACATCAAAGGTCAGTCATCACCCTGGACCACTCCTTTCTCAGGCTTTAAACCCTAACAGAAAGCCAGCCTTGGTATAAGAAGCCCCCAATATGCAGAATTTCAAGTAGCAGAGAGTTTGAATTGCTCGCCTTCCTGGTGAATGTGAGCCCTGACTGCAAAGAGAGGCAATAAGATAGAAGCTTTACAAATGGGATTTGAGACCTGGACTCTGGCACCCTCCATGACCTGAGGTAAGTTTTCGAGCTTGTCACCTCTTACTTTTATCCTTTGTAAAATGGGAATAAAAACAATACCTAATTGTCAGGTTGTTTATAAATTCATCCTGACAAAGTTCTTAGAACTGTGCCTGGCGTGTAGGATGTACTCAACAATGATAGCTATTGTTATTATTATCATCACCGTGGCATGGTTCACCAACCCACGTCAGTTGTCTTTGGCTCATAAACCCATGCATTAATGGAAACAGAATTGAAGGGAGCAAATCAGATTCAACAATTGAAAGATTAAATAAGAGTGAAGTTGGCCCTTTGAGCCATTGCCTGTTTCTTATCAGGCCACCAATGCTACCTTACGGTCCTGCTTATCTTGAGACCAAATAAACAATTACTGAGATATTGAGCATAAGTGTATTTCTCTCTAAAAACATAGGTAAAAACTCTTGAGGTTGAAGGGGAGGAATGCTAAAGATTTTGCTAAAAGCCTTCCTGCAACCTGGTCTTGTGGATATCCAGCTCCATGCAGACAGCACATCTCTGTGGAAGAAAGGCTTGCTCCACTGCTGTGACGGCCTGCCACCCCCTGTCACCACTACCTCCTTGTTAGTTTCTGGTCTGCACTTATCTCTGCCCCTGCATTTATCCCTCTGTTGTATAATGATCTGATTATAGTCTGTCTCCCCAGCTAGTCTGCAACTTATAGATGAATTGGACACCCAGAATTTAGGATTGGGCCTTGTATACAGGAAGCTCCCATCAAACTAAAATTTCATTCATTAAAATGTTACCCTGTACACACTAAATGCAATTTTGTAATTTTCCTTCTTCCTTTCTTTACTTTTAATTTTATACCAAGGTGTTAGGTTCCTTAAAAACCTTCTAAAATTAGTATTATTTAACTTTATTCAAGTCACTATTAAAGACCTACTATGTTCAACTCACTTCTCCTAGAACTAGGGGAGAATCAGTGAAATGCAATAATAATAGCTAACATTTATTGAGCGCTTACCATGACCCAGGCACTCTGCTAAGCATTTTTCATGAATCAACTCCCTACAATCATATGAGAAAGGTAATATTTTACAGAGGAGGGAACTGACCCACAGATAGCTGAGAAGCTGCTCCAACCCAGAGGGGGCAGAGTCAGGATTTAAATCCAGGTGATGTGTCTCTGGAGCTCACTTTTTAACCCACTTGTCCTATGAGAAAACCACCATCCCCAAAACCTATGCAGTCCCTACCTGGCAGTCAAAGCTAGATATATAATATGGGTGCCTGGAAAAAACTGAATGAAAATAAATGTAAGTACATGGTGATACCTCCAACACTGGCTAGTGACTTGGAAGACAGGACACCTGAGGCCAATGTCAACTAGATCTCATTTTCTGGGGGGATGGGCATAGCTCAGTGGTTCTAAATGGGAAAGCTGGAGGCCCAGTGGCAGCATTACCTCTATCATGAATTTACCATCTTCTCCCCGCAACTGTCTGACAAATATCCTCCCTTATCATTTACACCCTATGGTTCAAGACAACGCGAAGGAGTCACTGGAGTATTTCAGTGGGTTTTTACCCAGCCAGGGCCTGTGCTAAGCAGAGATGAATGAAACAAAATGAGCTCATGGTGTACTTTTGAGAAGACTGACCAAGAAGGGGCATGTCAAGGGGAGGAACCTGCCACAAGCATGAGAGATTGTACACCAAGTGGTCCTAGGAGATGAGAAGATGCCTTCTAAGGCTCCTGTACAATGCTCTTCCTTCCTCAAACTGTGACACCATCTCTGTGTTCTCAGCCCTGCACAGGTCAAGCATGTGAGATGTCTCAGGCACCATAATGGAATAAAGAAGAAGATGCAAGGCCTTAATGTAGTCTCCTAACCTCTCTGACCTCCCATGTATTCATCTGTAGAATGAGAAGTAAATGAAATATTGTTAAACATTTTTGGAGACATGGACTCTTGGAGGCGCTGATGGCAGCTGTGGCTCCTATTCCAGAAAAAAAGCACACACAGTTTTGCATTAAGTTGTAAAGACCTGCTGAATGTCCTATGCCTCAAAACATGGAGGAAAATCATGCTATTTTCTCACCTTCTAACATTCTTGGCTCTTGAGACAGTTTTGCAAAGCAGAGTAGGGAGTTGTTCAAATGAACAGAGAATTGAATCCTGGATTCTGAATCTTACTGGGTGATGCTGGGTGTGTTATTTACCCTCTCAAGGCTCACCTTCCTCATCTGCATATTGGACTGTGAGTTGAACATGAAAATAATAATGCAATATCTTGATGATTATAGATGAGATTATTTGAAAACAAAATTAAATAATGAATATAAAACATTCAGTACTATGTCTAATTAGAGTACTCAACCATTTAGTATAAATGTAATTATTGTGAGAATTAATCTTTCCTATTCTTGAGGATCTGAGGATTGTATCTTCAAGTTACCATCACAGTTGGTAATATTATTGATATGATACATTTGAAAGTCAGAACTCAAATTTCTAGATATATAGATATAGATGAGGACATAGACATAGATATAGATTTAGTTGTTCCTCCATCCCTCCTCCCCTCTCTACCAAGAGGACAAACATTAATCACCTGGAGACAATGTTAGACCCTATCAGCCTCAAGATGCCACCAGAAGAATCTACATAACAAACTTGACTAACTAGCTTTTATCTCTACTTTCAAAGCCTAAAACTGCTTTCCTTTATCCTATTATTTTTCCAAAAAATTATTGTTCTCTCTTATAGATGTCATATGAACTGGAGGTCTAAGTCACCTCGTTGAGTCACTCCTTTCCTCTGGGTATCTCCCATCCCTACATGAGGTATAAATGTTAATAAACTTCTGTTTGTTTTTCCTCTTGTTATTCTGTCTTTTATCACATGGTTCTCAGCCAAGAACTCAGACTTTTAGGAATGAAAATGATTTTTTTTTCCCCTACAGGCTTTAAGGTCAGCTAGCTGCCCTTACCACCCAAGGGGTAAGGCTGGGCTCCGGCAAAACCAGTCTGAAATCTTTACTTCCCTGTCTAGAGGCATTTGTTCCTAGGCAGTCAGAGGACTTGCATATCAGGAGGATTGTGTGGACAGCTGGCAAAGAAGTGCTTTCTCACCAGCTGAAATGTGGCTCCTTCTTGAGGGAAAGATAGCCTTGACGGAAGTGGAGATTCAGAAGTCAGAGCAGGGAGATAAATAAATTAGACCACTGCTAACATTTGTTAAACTCCTGAATCCAACCAGAAATAAAGTTCCCCACCAATTCCGGACTTGGTCACCTGTCCTGGTACCAATAAATTCCCATCCTTGTGTCTACCAGTTAAGATTGAGTTTTCTTTTAATTGCAGCCAAATGCATCTGATCGACATATGGGCATCAACAATTCCATTTTCATAAATAAGCACTGAAGGGGTGAGGAACTTGCTCACAATTAGAGTTAGAGAAACAGAAATTAGAATCCACATTGGGTTCTCACCAGTAGTCTCTTTCCGCTATGCCGTACTGATCTCAACAGCCATTTCCTTCTCATCCCCCATCCACTCCAAAATATCTGTTTCAACCTGCACAGCCATTATGAGCTAATTGTCAAAATAGCTATTTTTTTCTCAGTCTCATTTAGAACAAATCCATTAAGACTTGAGGACATAATGAAACATCTTGCCTTTCATAGAATATGGACTAATCTTAAAGCTACAAAATTCAAATGTCTTAGTTGGAAGTGACCCAGAAAGAAATAAATTGAAAATTTTATGTAAACTTGTTCCCTGTCCAACAATTGGGATACATCAATTTTGAAAACTTCTGTTCGGATAGTTACAGAGGAATACTCCTTGGGGATGAGGAAGAGATCTACTTGAGAAATATACTACATTTTTGTGAAGGCCATTTTCTTTCTAAGAAGATGATCTGTAGAGGAATCTTACTATGAACACTTTAGGGTGAAAATTCCATCTGTGTAAAAGACATAGGTTGAGTGCAGCTGTTAGTAAGAAATGCAAGATAAGCCCCATTTGTTTGTTTTTCCTTTTAAATAATAATAATAAAACAAAATATTTTGAAAATTTTGAGGTCTCGTACTTTAAAAAAGTTTATACAAAATCTTCCTCTTTCAAAAAATACATATTCTCTGATCTGGTGAAAAAGTGTGCACTGAACAATGACATCAATGGATTTTAAATTTTTATCAGATTTAATACCACTTGTACTGAAAACATTTTTGTGCAACCCAAAGGACAAAATATAGTATGAGGAAGTTCAAACAAATTGGACACTGAAATATAATTAACACGAAATCATCACTCATTACCTTGTGATAATATGCCATGACATTTGCTGCTGCTTTAATGAATTGAAAGGCCTTAGGGCCTGATTGTTATTAAATTTACATTGAGGTTATTATATCCATATTATGAAATAGCTGGCACTCAACTCCACATATTTAAAGCCTGGCCAAGGTAGCTATGAGGGATCTTATTTCACACTAAAGCCACAAGAGCTTCCTGTCATTAATAGTCTAAATCATTGGAGTAAAAGGAGATTACAACTACCAGTTAAAGAGATGCCTTTCCTTGTATTGGGCTGTAGCTGCAGAAGAAACACTTAGCTGCTCTGTGCTCTGCAGGAGAACTGTACATGCACTTCAGCCATCTCCTCCAGCCAGCACTTTTGTCTCTTTTTCTGGAGGTCTCAAATTTCCACGTTTCTGTTACTAAGACATTATTACTTAGGTTTTCAAGGGTATTTCATGCTGTCACATTATTATTGTAATATGGTCAATTGCCACAATCAAATCATAGAAAACATGCATTTAAAACCAGGTTAATGAGGCACATAACGAAAAGCATAAGTCTTCATGGTCATGGCTTTAATAAGGGCTAGATGGTGGGAGCAGTCCACCTTGTGTATAAGAAAGAAGTGGGTATACTGAATGCAGAGAATCAGAAAACTAGCAAAAGCAACTAAAAGTAGATCTGTTTTTTATTATTGCCACACAACAGTAATTCTAAATAATGTCAGCAATGAAACATTCCTCCACCGGGGGTGGGGGGGGGGGATTTTGTAGGTTTAAGTTGTAACAAATGCTGATGTTAGTATTAATTTTTAATAATGTGTAAGCTTCAAATAGTACATTTTATTACCTACCACATATTATATTCAAGAGGGAAGTTAACATAGAGAACTCCTGACGTACCATTGGCTCCTGAACATGCAGACTAAAATATGTGTTTGTTTTTAAGAATAAGAGCTCAATTTCTGATTTCCCATTTTTACAGTTACTGTGCTATCGTTGTTTAACTCAGATCTACTGTTGAAACAAGGAATATATAGTACCACAGGGGCTGTGAACACAAATTGCACCCAAAGAGAGCTTAAGCAACTCCAAAACCTTAGGAACGCTGTAAGGTTTTACCAAGTAGAATAGTAACCCATGATGAATTTTCTAATAAAAATATTTTAGTGTTTTTTTTTTTATTTCAGAGCTACTTGAAAGATGCTAACATTGATCATAAAAAAATACATAGAGATTATAGCAATTTCTGGAATTTATTGTAAAATGGCATTTTTATGAATCTCTATCAAACTTAGCCTTATGTTTAAAATCTTTTCTAAAATGTTTATATCTATTGCTTAATGTGAAAAACATTTTAAAGTTAATAAAAAGTATCCTTTGATCAGTAAGAGAGAAGATAAATGGACAAATCTGATTATACTCTCTTTTGAACATGAACATGCAAAGAAAATCAATTCTGATGAACTCACTCACAAATTTACATAAGTCAAGTCTAAGGAACAGAACTTTTTTTTTTTTTTGACGTATGCGGGCCTCTCACTGTTGTGGCCTCTCCCGTCATGGAGCACAGGCTCCGGACGCGCAGGCTCAGTGGCAATGGCTCACGAGCCTAGCCGCTCCGCAGCATGTGGGATCCTCCCGGACCGGGGCACGAACCCGTATCCCCTGCATCAGCAGGCAGACTCTCAACCACTGTGCCACCAGGGAAGCCCGGAACAGAACTTTTAATGTTACTAGTATTACTTGAACAGATCAATATGTAGGTATTTTTCCCTTTTATATAAAAAATGAATGAATGAGATTAAAATTCTTTATTGTCTTGTGTTTCTTTTTTGTACTGGAATATTTTTATTGGCATGATTACATATAAAAGTTCATTAACAGAACACTTCCCCATCTGCATTTGTACTACTTTTCATTTAACTTTATGATTATTTCTTAATATAACTTGTATGTAGGAGATGGGATGTTAAAAAAAAAAAAAATGATCCATATCCTGACACCAAACTCACTAGATACACCCCTGTTCATGGTGAAGTGGTAGAGAAACAATGGAAATTCTGATTGGTCAGTCACATACTCCTGGCGATGGGAAATAAGTCAAGAAATTACTTGCAGAGAAAAAGTACAACAAAAATTTGACTTCAAGTATAAATAGAATGCAGAATACTAATGTTTTCAGCTTTCCATAGAAATTGCAATGAAAAAGTTCAGTGGTGTGGAAGCTTAAAAGAATAGGTAATAAATGCCCATGGATCAGATAAAAGACACTGTAAATAAATATCTATGGGAATTTTGGGAATGCACTAGTTTGAGGACAGAATGACTCTTTAAACACTGATAAGTAATAATAAAACAAAAAGCATAAGGAGGAACTAGAAATTATCATTGTTAATTTGACAGAGGCCCAGGGAGATTAATTTGATAATCTAAATAGTACACTAGTTGTTGGTGGCAAAGATAAGATTAAAACTTCTGTTGACCAGTTATATTAAATTCATAAATGAGAACACTCACAGCTTATTTCAAGTCGGATGAAATCTTTAATGCCAAGGTTTTCTAGGAAAACTCCAGATAAAGCTGTGGTTTTAAAAAAGAAGGAAATGTCAGCACTGAATTCCGCGTGGAAGGTAGGAAAGTGGAGGTAAGAGGCTTCTGTATAAAATGATACCGCATTCCAGAAGTGTCCTGCAAATGAAAAAAAATCCTGAGTATGGTTCATTGTTTTTGAATGGGGTACAGGAAAGCACTGGGCATGTAGATAATTTTCAAGACAGGGGGACACTGCAGGGAAAAAGTATAAGGGAATAAAACATCTTGTGCTTATGTAAGACAGAGAGAAATCTTCTTTCAATTTAGTACTCACGGTCACCATAGCAACGCAAGGGACCAATTCTCCAAGCAGCTTCTGAGTTTGATCTGTTGGTATCAGTGATAACTATCTGAGTGACAGGCAAGTGGTCTTTGAAGGAAAGAAAGCCAGTATCATTTGTCCTGCAAAACATAAATTTAAGAAAAGAAAGGAGAAAATGTGGATAATCTAGGGATTCTTTAACAAGTCTCCTCTTTTCAAAAGTGATTTGGCTGGTTGCTGCAGGGTTAGGGCAGCAGGGGAGTAACAGAGCGCCTTTCATCTCATAGGTATGCGTGAAAGTCTGGGATGCCAATTACAAAACCCATGGCCAGCTTCCAAAAACAAGAGCATTTTACATCTTCCTTAAGTCTTTCCAGAAAAGCGGATAGTTTACAGAGCTTGCTGCTGCTTTTTGTAGCTCACAGCACCCCACCTGCCCAAAGCAGTGCTGATGGAACATGAAACATTGCCTCTCTTTCCATGAAGAGATCCGCTATCTCAGTAACTAACTTGAAATAAGCATCACAAAGCCACTTAAAATCACTCCAAGGACTTGTTTCAGCCACCTGCCAACAGGTTTTAATTAGTTTAGTATGTTTCTTATCACATTTTAAGGTGGTTTGTTGCTTTTTATTTTTTTTCTGTTTTAGAGACCTTTGTAGTTAATGACTCTGGCTTTGTCTCTGTTAATTACGCAATTAGGAAACTGACTAGTCATCCTTTGACAAGAAAGTTAAAAATGAATGGGGTTAAGCTATTCATGTTTTCCTTTTTTTTTTTAACATCTTTATTGGAGTATAATTGCTTTACAATGATATGTTAGTTTCTGCTTTATAACAAAGTGAATCAGCCATACATATACGTATATCCCCGTATCTCCTCCCTCTTGCGTCTCCTTTTTTTTTGAGTTGTGTTTTTGGACTCATGGTAAGGACACACCATTTTACTGAGAGTATAAAGGAAATGTAGGTAGGAAACTGACATTGAATGAATATACAGTGATTTTGAGCCAGAAGTATACTAGGGGAAAAGTAACATACCTATGCAGTGGGTACCATTATTTCTATCACAAATGAGGAAACTGAGGCTAAGAGATATGAGATAACTTGTCTACGGCCACAGGGTAGAAGGGGCAGGGGTCTAGTCACTTGGTGTCTATCTCAGCCCTAAATTTAACAAGTATGCCATAAATATATGTTAATCTGAGCTGAACTGAATTATATAAGGCAGTCTGATAATTGCACATGGGTGGGTTGGACTGTTCAGCCACACAGCCTCAAGTAAGCACAGGATGGACCATCTTGTCTGTTCCTGGGAACTGGGAGACACAGCACCAAGCCACAACAATCAAGGCAAGGTATATGATGTAGCAATTTGTTTATGAGAACACAGAGGAGTTAATTCATATTGGTTCTCTCTCTGTAGACACAAAGACGTCAACACAACACTCAAAAAACACTCAAAATCAACGTTATATTTCAACATCCTTTGCATATTATTTACAGCTCTGAGACTAAAGACAAAGAAAATAATGTGTCAAATTATGAATGAAGGATGCATGGCAAGGTTCAAGTAGTGTGATGAAGTGCTTTAAGGACATAGATTTAGAAGCACACAGATTTGTTCTGAAATCCCGGATCTCCAGTTTCCACCTGCATTAGCTTGGGCAAATTATTTTATTTCTGAGATTCCACAGTATCCTCAGTTGAAAAATGGAGGTAATGCCCATATCACAGAGTTATAGAGAGAATTAAATGATACGATATAGTCACGGTGCCTGATCTATGGTAAATGCTCAAAAAATTGTAGTGTTAACACTCATTTGTGTCCTCATTTTTGCCCCTGAATCACTGCAGCCTCAGGCAAGTCAATTTATCTTTTCATACATCAAGCTATGATTCTGTATTGGAGGTTTCCACACTATGGAAAATTAAATGTTAAGATTAGACATACAACTCCTGAGATCTGTAGAAAAACGCACTAATTCATCTTGGTTATAAACAAATGAAATATTCACCTGTACATATACACTTACAAGTCTATTCACCCAAAATGTAAAGAAATGCACTATCCACTGTCTGTAATTTCAGTACCTGTATTTAGAGGCCAATCAAAGGATCTGGAATAAGATTCTTGTGTCTATTTGAAAGCACATCTATGAATGTCACATATACACAGAATAAAATTAGAATCTTCATGTTCTAATATTTTTTCAAGCAGACATTGCAAAGCAAGTTTCAAGTAACCAAAGTGGAATAAAGACCAAACTCCTGTAGAAACTCTACATTACTATAGGATTTTATTTCTCCCTAATTCTTCTTTCATTTTCAAGGTGAAAATGGTAGATTCTGAAGTCTGTCCAGCAGTGCCAAGCACTGTCTCCCTCATACACTATGGCATCTTGCCTGTATCAATTTGATGTCCTGGCGCCAAAGTGTTGGAATATACAAAATTGCTCCAAGAATAAAAATCTCTTCCAAATAACAGAGAAAAAGAACTTCATATTTAGTTTGATGATGCAGAGCATATTACCAAAAATACTTTTTTATATAAAATCTAAAAATCTCTCCAAAGTTGTTTAATGTGGTAGAAACAAACTCAAATGCCTACAGGGTCAAGGAAAGTAATAAAAATGAATGAAGCCAGCTTTGTGTTAGGTGATAAATGGGACATGACCAACAGCTTCAGTGTCAGGGAGAAAGAGAGAGAGAGAAAGAACAAGAGGAAGACTGGGAGGAAGTTGTATTCTGTCTATAGGAGACAGTGATAGTCATTCCTAGCAGGTAATTATGCTCTTCATGAATGTAGGACCTGTGGGCCAGACTGGAATATCAACGTAAAATTTCTCAAATTTTCAAATCATAGAAATGGATTTAAAATTCTTAAAAAAAAAAAAAAGTATGGTGGGAATCAACACCTCAATAAAAGTGACCAATAAAACACAGGTGGGCTTCCCTGGTGGCGCAGTGGTTGAGAGTCCGCCTGCCGATTCAGGGGACACGGGTTCGTGTCCTGGTCTGGGAAGATACCACGTGCCGCGGAGCGGCTGGGCCCGTGAGCCATGGCCGCTGAGCCTGCGCGTCCGGAGCCTGTGCTCCGCAATGGGAGAGGCCACAACAGTGAGAGGCCCGTGTACTGCAGAAAAACAAAACAAACAAACAAAAAAAACCAAAAACACAGGTGAGGGCTGTGTTCAGCCTACAGGCCACCTGGGCATCAAGAGACTTTGCAAGTTCATTCATGCTCTTAGCATCACAGTGAGAATAGTGTTTGGATTTAATTCAATGTGTGAACGACAAGGTTGATTCAAACATTTCAAAGTATTAATGGGTAGAATATTTGGGGGCTGGCATAAAAAATGATACAAACTGCAGCTGTAGAGTTGATGTTCTACACACGAAGTTGTTTTCCTTTGGCTTTTGTATGAACTTGTCTTCTCAAGGGCAAACACTTTACAGACTTTGTCTTCCTTTGGAAGAATATAGAAGACTCTTCCTAAAGGCACAGGGTGCTTATGTACTTTATAAGTACAAAAATGATTGTGTTGTAGTGGGAAAGAATTGTCATTAGGCCAGACGGACCTAGCTTAAAACATGTGACTCAACACACGGGTTGTATGATGTCATGAGGTCAGCCTGGGACTCAGTTTCCTAATCCCTTAAATGGGGATAATAATACTAATTCGATATTGTTGTATAAATCAAAGTATATAATGTATATAAAACTTAACATGTTGACTGACACATAGTAAGGATTCAATAAATAGCTATTGAAATTCCCAGTCAAGTGTGAAAAAAAAATGTAAAATACCAAGAATTTTTGAAAGGAAAATAAGAAAAAAGTGTCCCACTGTTGGCCAGCCAAAGACCCCAGCTTATGGAAGCTTGAAGGGCACAAAGAATAGATAACAGACACATGGTCCTCAAGAAACACATGTGACCTAATGATAAAACATGCACATTAAGGAAAAGACTCAAATATTCTCAAGAGAAAAAGTATGGCACAGAATTAGCCAATGTGGTCTCCTCTTAGTTTTTCTATCTGAAACTAGGGACTTTACCAAAATCAGGTTTGCAGAGCAGAACAGGGGCTACTGATTTCTTTAATGTATCATCAAAGTGCAGTGAAAACTCATATACTGCTTTTTTTTTTTTTTTCTGTCAGCCAGTTTTTGGTTAACTGCTGCAATTCTTTTTATAGCATCATTTGGGTGACTGAACTTATTAAGAGAGATTTTTTTTTCCTTTTTATATTCTTCTCTCTTTCAGTCACCCAAAAGTAACATATAACACATTATTGATAAGGAAGATAAACCTAGAAAATTATGCAAAGAACTCAAGACCTCAGGTCCCTTGGAAGCCCTTGTGTGACTCTGAATGAATTATTCTCAGGAAACTCTGCATACCTTTCTGTTGAGTAGGAGACATGAAGCCCTCCATTTGCTGTGGCTGCAAAAGAGGTATAGCCAGGATGAGGCCCATAAACAGCTCTGCAAGTCTAAATGCCATATCAATGCTTGACAGTAATTCTATCTTAACTTTGGTTAAGGCCTTATTTCCCTTTTGTCTTCCTCACTGAGACTTAAAAAAAAAAGAACCTAAGGGATTAGATGACAAGAAGCTCACAACGAGCTCAAGGGTCACTTGGTTGACAAAACAGCAAGTGCAAACATTGACTGTGGTCACATAGACAAGTCCACACCAGAGGATGATATCCCTTTAGCTGTGCCCCACACTGACCAGGCCATATCCGAAGTCTTGATTTCAGTCCCTAGTATAAGAAACATGAGGGGCAAAACAAGATGATGTTGGCATATATTTAACATTTTCAGAAACTACATTTCTTCTGTAAATACTTTAAGAAAACTGAAGCCATAGGGCTCTTCTCAAATAGGTGTGAGAAAACAAAATCTGGTCTTGGTATATGAATACAGCCAAAGTTTACCCAATACTACTTTATTGTTAAGAAATGTAAACGGCCCTCCGGATTTTATGAGTATAAAACTGATTTTAAAAAGTACTAGCAAGGATGAAGGTTTTTCTAGGCATCATTGGATTAACCTGTTCTGGATAGGAAAGAAAGAAAGAAACATTCAGTAGTGCCATAAAAGCTCTTCACAGAAAGTCTGCATTTTCTCTTCTCTCTCACCCTCCTCCCAGACCTACCAAAATTGACCTGTTCTCCTTCCAGCTCCCTGAAACTTCAGAGAATCGCTCATTTCCACAGAATGGAAATGCCAGTCCCTAACTTACTCCAGCATTTTAGAGTGCTGCCTTCTTTCCTGTTACACACACACACAAACACACACACTCACACACTCACATGCATTTTCCGAGGAATACATATTCATTCAACTGCCTATGAAAGACCTCCTTTGGATGTCAGTCGTCAACTCTTAACTAATATGCCCAAACCCCTTCCACTGGTCACTTCCCCAGGGATCAGCCACCCTACTTGTTACTCAGTTCTGTCAATGCCTTGGTCCCAGGCTCTCAGCTGCTGAGGCTGTACACCTGCGGATCTTCATTTCTCCTCTTTTCCTCACTTCCTCCTTCATTCTTGACTGACAACTTCCACCAAACTCCCCGACTTTAGATCTCTGTTCAACGCACTATCCTCATCCTCCTGGCCTCAGTTTTACTCTGAGGCCCAGAGTCAGACGGGTCTGGGAGACAGTCACCTGACCTGCCCCTGCTTTTCCTCACTCCACCCCCTCCCTCCCTCTCACTCGTGTCCACACCTCCAGAAACATACACATGTGGACCACAACATGTACTTTATTGCTTCAAACCTTGTAAAGAAGTCTCTATCTCTTACAGGTAGTGTCCAAATTCCAAAATATTTAACATATTAGAGTAGAAAATAAAATGCAATTTAAAACCACCCTTGCCTTTTACTGGAGGAGTTCTTCCTAAAGAAAAAGATCCACATGTTAGAGGCCCTGCTTGGGTGTGAGGCTGTTATTCTTAAACTTACTGATGGCTCTGGGGTTCAGCTGAGCATCTCACATCTCAGGACCTGAGGATGGGAGCCACCTCTTGCCTTTCCCTGGCCAGGTGAGCACACGAATAGAGTTTTACACCTGATCTTGTTTCACCCTCGGAACAGCCCTATGATGGAGTTGTAACATCGCCTGTCTTGTACAGCAGAGGCAACAGAGGTTGAGAGAGGAGATACAACTTCTCAGAGGTCACTGTTGGCAAGTGGAGAGGCTAGGGTTGGAAGCAAAACTTTTGCCATAACCGGTGTGCTCTCCTGTTCCCCAGGCCTCGTCTGGCTCCTGTAGAGAGCGGCTCTCTTGTGCGTGGAAACTGCGTTTCCCATATTTGTCTACATCTTCTCCAGGCAGGGCTGGAGTAACCTGGCCCTGAGTCCTTGAGTTGTCCTTGTGGGTTTTGGGCTGACTCTCCCCATTCCATTCACACAGGCTTTCTCCACATGAGATACACTTTGATTAGGTTTCAGTTGACTAATTTGCAATGATTTTCCAGCCCTGCATTCTCTGAGACTACACATAGGTCACGTTGACAAGAATTCTGGGAGTCCACAAACTCTTCGGTGACACACTTAACAAGCAGTCTCCTGGTTGATTTCCATGGAGGCAGAAACACTCCAACCATGACATGGTGAGTTTTACCAGTGAACTTTCAGAGGGCAGCCCCATTTTGGAGAGAAGGGTCTTCAGTGCTCTTTCCTAGTCTCACCTAGAGTGTGATGGCTGAAGGATATATTTGATTGCTTTGGTATGCTAGTTAGTTATCTTATACATTTTATTGCATATATGTATGTATAGCTTTCATAGAAATTAGTTTAACTTCTATAAGTCAATATTGCCTCATAGTTCATTTAAGATACTGTAAAAATAAAGAAAATAATAATAAAAATGATGACTAACACATTTTTGAGAACTAAATACCTGGCATATCTGTTAGATGAGCAAATTAATGCCAACTTAGCCAGCACTCCCCAGACACAGGCATTCTTTATATCTTTTTGGTTTTATTTTTCTTTTCTTAAATCAAACAAGAGCCTGAAGCTCAGAGAGGCTAAATGACAGTCATTAAGTGAAAAATACAGGATTTGATCAGCCCAGTACATAATATAATATTACATAGAGGTCAATTATATTTTACATCCAGAAAACGAGGGTGCTGCCAGCATAAGTAGCCACAGTTGTGTGTGCTCTGAGTGTATTACATGTATTACTTCATGATATTTTCACTGAACATCTAGAAGGCAGATTTGCAAAGGAGATAAAACTGTTTCTCCTCTGTTTCTCCTCCTTCTTCTTCTTAATGATGAAGACTCTACTTTTTGAAAATAATGCAGAGAATGTATTTATTTGTAGGTAGCTGAAAGTGTTGCCATGGATCTCAGAGCAGGACCAGGCGTGATAGAAATGACAAACACTGAGAGGAAGAACGGAAGGGGAATACAACATCACCAGGGTCCTGTCAGGGCTGTCCACACCTGCTGAAGGGTTCCAGCGAGTTCTGAGCCAAAGGAGGTTGTAATTAATGTCTTCCTGTGTGGCTCTGTTTTGACCCCCAGTGAGTTCTGTGGTGAAGCCTCCTGCTCAAAGAGACTATCATTTCACCCCAGATTCAGGGAGGCCAGTTCTGAACTGACTCCCTTGCGGTCTGTATAAAATCCTAAGTCCCTTCAACAATTTGGCCACATTCATCAAAATAGAAAAGTGGATGATTTAACAATTCTAAGCCAGAAATCTATGCGATAGAAATAATAACTTTAAAAATGAAAATAAAGTATGTCAAGACTCAAAAATGTTCATTGCAATATTTTTTTCTAATACTAAAACATCATTTAAAAATAAAATGTTTAGGGCTTCCCTGGTGGCACAGTGGTTGAGAGTCCACCTGCCGATGCAGGGGACACGGGTTCGTGCCCCGGTCTGGGAAGATCCCACATGCCATGGAGCAGCTGGGCCCGTGAGCCATGGCCGCTGAGCCTAAGCGTCTGGAGCCTGTGCTCCGCAATGGGAGAGGTCACAACAGTGAGAGGCCCACATACCACAAAAAAATAAATAAATAAAGTAAAAATAAAATGTTTATTATTTTATGATAAACTGTAAGTTATGATACAACTCACTTTTCAGCCACTAAAATGGACAGGAGGCATTCATGTTTATGCTTATTTAATGATGCCAAGTCAAAGCTCTTCAAGACATAGTTCATGTAGAAAAACAAGCTGCAGATAACACATTTAATACAATCTCACATTTCATAAAAACTGAATGAACTTTCATATTAATAAATATGGTATGTGCATAGGAAGTTATTTATATGTAGATGTGCCCTACATGCCCCACTATTATCTCTAGGTATAAAATTTTACATGTTGGGTGGAAGTAAGAGGATACGAAGTGATAGTGAGGAAGGAGCTTCCCTTTAATTTAATATTTCTGCAATATTTGAATTTTTTATAATAATAATAGGACATTTATTTTGTAATAAAAAACTCCTTAATTTTAAAAGTCAGGATAAATTATTCTCCTTGGGCATTGCTAAATATAGATACCTCAGTCAGATGAATCAGAACTGAGAGCTGTAAGCAAACTTAAAGAGCAGACAAAAAGGTAAGCAGCTCCTCTAATTTGGTCCTGAGAAAGAACTACTATTAGGTGAGTAATACTACTTAGTGGCAAGTAGGCACATTAAAATAGAAGCCAAAGTCTCATTGCATTCTTAAGTCAAATGATAATATTTTTGGTATACAATTGCTGAAATCAAAATGTTGTATAAAATATACTAAAGAAATGCAAATTTTTAATCTTGATATTGACTTTGAGTCCTATCTATTTCTGCTACTTACGATTTTGCAATTACCCAAAATGTGTAATGTGACTTTACAGACAACTTAGAGATAATAAAGTTGTACAGCTTGACAGGTAACTGAGGCAACTGAAGCCTCAGTCTATATTTGTGTTTCCTATAATCATAAAAAAAGAGTATTTCATAGCTATGTTTTGTCTTCTGGAACCAACAGGTCTTAAATTGCTTATTGGAAATTTTCCAAATAGACGAGAGGATGGTGGCTTCATTGAACAAAAAGCACAAAAACAGTCCTTAATGCTACCCTTGGTGAAGTATTAACTATTTTACTCCATCTAGACTTCTGTAAGATAATGATGTGATATGTTAGTTTTAAATGATCAACCCCTGGCTAGAAGTTGTGCTTTCCCATTTTTGTATTGTTCCTTTTTGCTTTTCCTTGAGTGTGTGATGCCTTCTATCATGTCCTATCAGATGTACCACAAAACACTCTATCTAAAAACAATCTGAGGAGCTTCCCTGGTGGTGCAATGGTTAGGAATCTGCCTGCCAACGCAGGGAACATGAGTTCGAGCCCTGCTCCGGGAAGATCCCACATGCCACAGAGCAATGAAGCCTGTGCACCACAACTACTGAGCCTGTGCTCTAGAGCCCACAGGCTACAGCTCCTGAGCCTGCGCTCTAGAGCATGGGAGCCACAACTACTGAGCCCATGTGCTGCAACTACTGAAGCCCGCACAACTAGACTCCATGCTCTGCAACAACAGAAGCCACCACAGTGAGAAGCCCGTGCACGGCAATGAAGAATAGCCCCCAATCGCTGCAACTAGAGAAAGTCTGCACGCAGAAACAAAGACCCAACACAGCCAAAATAAATAAACAAACAAACAAATAAATAAATAAAAATAAATAAAATAAAACAAAAACAATCCAAAACCCAGTCGTGGGATTGTTAGTGTAAACCAGTCAGTATCAAGTTGCCCCAGGATATATACTTTAAGTGACAATTTAAGGAATAAAACAGCAGAATATACCTAGCAAGGGGAGGGCATATTTTTCTAGGAAGAGAGTATGGGGAGAAAGGAAAAAAAATCATTCATTCATTCACTCAGAAATTAATATATGAAGAACCTACTATTGCCAAGCATATTCTTTCCAACCCAAGGCTCTGGCTCTGACTACATTGCTAGATGCATGCGGAATTCGGGGACTGAGTGAGTAAAAATCCAGATAAACCCTTCCTAATCTCTACATGGAATAGCTCATAAATAACATTCATGAATAAAAAATTGCCACCAGGGCTTCCCTGGTGGCGCAGTGGTTGAGAGTCCACCTGCTGATGCAGGGGACACGGGTTCGTGCCCCCGTCCGGGAAGATCCCACATGCCGCGGAGTGGCTGGGCCCATGAGCGGCTGGGCTGAGCCTGCGCGTCTTGAGCCTGTGCTCTGCAACAGGAAAGGCCACACCAGTGAGAGGCCCACGTACTGACAAAAAAAAAAAAAAAAAATTGCCACCGGTTGAGATTGTACAATATAATATTTTTTAAATAAGAGATAGAGCCTTTCTTTTCTTTCAGGATTCAGAATCCCTGCCCCATTTAGGACTACCAAGTCTGAAGCATCCTCACTGCACTAAGGGTGGAGATCCCAGAGGTGGAGATTTTGGGGAAATCAAAGGATGCCTGAGAGAGCAAAGAATATCCTATGTGAGGAAACAGCAAAACCCTAAACTCTTGGATGTAACCAGCATCTTCTTCCTAAAGGCAATTGTCTCATTAAGTCTCCAGGGAAAGGAATGAAGGGCCCTTGTGAAGGTCAAGGTCCTGGGGCTGGCTTAGACACGTCTTTACAAACAGAACAGCTCAAGACAAATGTTTAAAAAGATAACTTTGGGAGCAGCGTGATCACTTCTAGCTACACTTTGATTAGCTGGGAGAAAATCAACCTGCAGCAAAAAGTTGAAGTTAAATTTTGAGTAAATATTTCTGGGGAGATAATAAAAGGTGGGTAACAGCCAACAATGCAGCAAATATCAGTTAATTCTAGAATCACCATGGCCCAATGTACCAAAAGACAGAGAGGTAAAAATATATTTAACAGGAGTCATTCACCCATCTTTCACTCATGGCTTAGCACCATTTATTAAACAATTTCTCTGTGGCAGAGAAGTAGATTCTAGGGCTAAAGAGTAGTTTGAAGCTCCAGGATTCCACATGCTGAGCAAAAAAAGAAATCTCTTAAATATCCTGCTTAAAAAAAAAAAAAAAAAAAAAAAAAAAAAAAAAAAAAAAAACAAGAACAATAAGTTTCCTTTTTTGGATGATCAGATAACCAGAATTTAAACTTTATACCATTTCCTCCTTCTGTTCTGTGCCATGTCGCTTCATACAAGGGTGAAGTAAGGGCAAGAGGCAAAGAACAGAGTTACTAAAACTCACATAAAAATGTCTATACTTGCTTATGAATAAGTAAAAGAATGTCCTGCTGTTAGAAAAGAGAGCTTCACCTTAGCTCTACCTGGTTGTCTGGATGAGAAAACTTTTCATCCGGGCCATGGGCCATCACGAAGAGGCACACCTTGGACCATCTCTCTGGCTTCTCCTCACCACCCAACCATCCTTTTTAGCCCTCTACCACCATCCTTTGTGTCCCATTTTGTACCCCTCTACCCAGATGACTGTTGTTCCACCCCTCACACAACCCAACCCTCTCCTGTGTGATCCCCAGGCTTGGAGCTGTCGCCAGTTTCCTTTCTTGTTCTCAGCAGCCCATCCATCTGACGTGGTTAAATCAGAGAACACCTGATTGGGGGGATGTCTATAGGCTTAAACATTATGTTGAAGAGAAGTTCCTTTGCAAACAATCATTTACTGTGAGATTGTTATTCATGACAAGTTTTCTCATTTGTCTTTTTTATTTTTCTTCCTGTTTAGTTCTTTAGCTGGGATGGAAACCCCAGGAGAAGTCAGCTCCATAGTACACCTGATCCACGTCTCCCTGAGGCTTATCTTTAGTATTCTAAGAAGGAATTGTGCCTTGGGTGTTCCTTGAATTACTTCTTTTTCCTTCTTCCACCCACCTCCACTTCTGAGCTGCCTTACTTTCACCCATTACCCACAACATACTCATTTTCCCCATTTACTTGGGCCTCACTGAAATATATGACAGCAGGTGATTCAGTTACAGAGGTTAATTAAAACAGAATAAAATATTACCAATTACCAGCGTCTTGGAAGATAGCTGAGGCTCTCAGAGCACCCTGACTTAGCAGAAAGCAACATGCACAGTGCAGTGATATGATCTGAGATGCCCTGGGAGGGGTCTCTTTGGCATCCTCACCAGCTGCCATAACCCAAAATGCCAACTTAGCATCTAGTTGGATGTAGTCAGCAGGGCATCCTTGGATTCAGCTGGAATTCCAACTCTACCCCCTTAGTCATGTGACCTTATCCAAGCCACTTAGCATCTCATAGCCTCAGTTTCCTTTTCTGGGGAAAGGAGTTAATAAAACCAACCTCAGGGGTTGTTGGGATAATGATATGAGATATAGTATATACAATACTAAGAACACTTCAGCATACGGTACTTAACTTTTTTTCCCATTTTTTTCATTTTGTAATTTAATTTTACTTTTTTTCATGATTAACTTTAAAAATTTATTGGAGTATAGTTGATTTACAATGTTGTGTTAGTTTGAGTTGTAAAGCAAAGTGATTCAGATATATATATATGAGTATACATATATTCTTCTTTAGATTCTTTTCCATTATAGGTTATTACAGAGTATTGAGTAGAGTTCCCTGTACTATACAGTAAGTCCTTGTTGATTATCTATTTTATGTATAGTAGTGTGTATATGTTAATCCCAGACTCCCAATTTATTCCTGCCCACCACCTTTCCCCTTTGGTGACCATGAGTTTGTTTATACCAGCCCACATCAGTATTCTGACTAGCTTTACCAAGAGCAGAAACTTAAGGGAAGTTTATAAGGTAAATATGTTTGGGCTTTCTTAGAAGCACCCGGATACCAAAAGGGGCATGCTTGTCTGAAACAAAAGTTTGAAATGTATGGAAAGCCAGCTGGACCACATGTTATCTAAGAATCAGGTTGAAAGAATGTTAAAGAACATGACCATTTCATAGTAGTGCCAGCTTTTGTGCTTTACCTTTCTGTAGTAAATAATAGAATTGGATATTTAAATAATGAATGCATTTCCACAAGGCTCTGCTGTGTTTCACTCTGAAAGTATGTTCTATGTCCACAACCCCTGTTACAGACAAAGCAAAGCTCTCTCATTGTTATTTCACATACAAGAAGCTTTGTGATCTGGATTTGACCTTCTTCCCTGCCTACATCTCCTATAAGTTCCCCACATGAAAACTGTGCAGAAACCATACCAAGATACTTATATTTTGGGGAAGTAGTGATTTTTATATTATTTCACATTTCCATGTCTGAATACATGGCAGCACCTACCTGTACTACACTAACTTTAGCTCACTTCTCTGATCCCTCAGAAATTAACTACACTTTTCCTTGAAATCGAACTATCCCAGCCCATGGGCACCCCAGGTTGACAGAGAAGCACATGTGTGCTTCTGTCTATAACCGAAGTCATCACACTGTTACATTTACTGCTAAATAACTAGCCTTTTCTTTTCCACTGTCCTGCGAGTTCCTCAAGGGCAGGGATTGTAATGCCCTTGACTTTCTCTGCAGAGCAGACTGCCTGACTGCACAGAGTAGGCACTCATTAGACATGTGATATATGAGTAAATGTCAGCTGGAATAGTACGTACAGTTGCCTCTATAATAAGTTATTTTCCAGAATCGTTTATGACAGGTTATGACTTGTCCTAAAACAGTGAAATCTAGAAGAGTTAAATCTGAATCTGCTCCCTCATGAGAATGATAAAAGGAAATTCCTGATCTCACCTGGATTGGTAAAGTGAATCAGAAAACTGATTTTAGGCTTGTATAGAATTTAGTAGATAGCAGTTTACTATATTCCAACTCCTAGGAAACATTGTCACAACAGTCATACACTGAAATGTTCTTAGTATTTTATACACTATACCCTGTATAATATATATATGAGAGATTCAACAGCCATGGTAAAGTGGGCATCTTTACAAAGGGAAGTTCAGATCATTTCTCTTGATCCTTCATAGGTTGATTGTTGAACAAAACCTACATCTAAAATTAAATAAAAGGTTGCTGGCCACAGAAAGTGGCACATGATGAGGCTTTTCCCCTGTCTCTAAAGGAAGAGGAAAGGCTTATGAAATATGCAATAACCCATGTTGGAAGAGGTATGACAGCCCCAGAGTTGAGGAAAAGTTTCTCTGAGCACAACCTCAATGATGAAGTCAATAGGAGGGGTTCAAAAGTTAGTGAACGAGTAAGAAGGTCAAAGGAGGGAGAGGCTGGAATCAGAGTAGAAGAGACGATCAGTGGGAAGTCTTGGAGAAGAGAGAGTAGCAGCATTTCAATATGATGGTCTAATTTTCCACTTTTAAGTGATGTTATATGATTCTCCAGCCCTGCTCCTCAGTGTTCCTTAAATTAAGCCCAGGCATGGTCATTTGAACTCTAGGAAGGGAAGGCACTGAGGCATAATTAGGTATGGAAAGAGTTTCATCAAAGGAAAGGAAACAGTGAGCAAAGATCAAGAATTCAGCCAACAAGCGAGTGAGAATTGAAGGCACTTAGGAGAAATACTTCCCCTTCTCAATAACTCTTTATATTCTACCCCCCTTACCAACTTCTCTGATGATACAGAATAAAATGAACATGTTTCCATGTAAGTCTATAAATCTATACATTTCTAATGTCAGCATAGTGAAGGGAAATTAAAAAAATCAAAAACTGAGCAAATCTAAGCTGCTGGTTGCAGAGGATTTTGACTATGTTTTCCTGGCCACACAACCATTTAGCCTTTCCACACGTCTCTCAAGCTTGTAGGTGCCATTTTGGGATCCTTCCTCCTCCTCAAAGGTCTGCTACATTCATCTATTCAGCTAACTACCATCATCTTCTACTCTACAAAGAGTAGGTCTTCAGGGATATAATGTTAAAAAAGACACAGTCTCCAAACAGAACAAGAGTTATTTTTGGTTTGTAGGCCTCCAAGATGTGATAGAGGGCTCTGCAGGGTAGAGTGGGCGCGTACATAATGGAGAAGTCCAGTCAACTGCATCTGATTTGACCGCTGTGAAGATTGCGATGTTAGGAGAAAGGACCTGAGGTAGAAGATAGCTGGGCCCCTGGGCTGAGCAGTTGGGAAGTTTGTCAAACAGAGTAAATTGGGGCTCTGTTTTCCCTAACACTCCAAGGACAAAGTTAATGACAGGAGCTGAGCTCTGCTGGAGTAAAGAGATAGTAGGGCCACATCTATCACTCCTGAGGTCAAGGAGACCTCCCTGACAGCACATGTGCAGGGAGGCTCCTCTGGGGTCAAAAAGGGAGGGGGCGCCGTCCCATAGCAAGTGTTGTCAAAGTTCCCAAAGGCCTCCATGCTGGAATCCATCTTGGCAAAAAGATGTGCATGCATATTGGGAAGGGCCCTAAGACAGGTCGGATGTGGGAAAAGAAGCAAAATAATTGGCCAGAGGAGAACAAAGACCCGGAAAAACTGCCTCTACATAAATGACTTAAGCATGTTGTTACTGTGGTCCTCCTCATTAGAGAGAATGCCCACACCCTTTCTCCCGGGGTGTGTATTCCTGTTTTGCTTCTGTCTAAATAAACTGCTTCCCTGTGTGCTCTCCCACATGTTGTGCTGTGTTTCTAAGAATAAACTTTGTACCTGTTTCTGCAGTTTTTGCCTCCTTGAAACAGTCTTGCTTTCAAATGAGGGAAAGAGCCAGGGCAATTTTGTTCCCAGTCTCTACCCCCTGGTGGACTGGTGGCTAGGATTCCTAGTTTTCACCCAGGCTACTCAGGTTCAGTTCCTAGGCAGGGAACTAAGATCCTGCTTCAAGACTGCTCACTGCTGTCTCTCTGAGACCAGACTCAGGTCACATGACTTGTGGGCCAAGCAGCCCTACAACATTCTGAAGCTGTGGTCCATTTAGTGTAACCTGATGGAACCACATTCTTGGTCTTTTCCTCACTGAACTGAGGTTTCAAGTGGACCTAAAATTTTATTTGAAACATTCCTGCTGTTATCAATTTAAACAGTGAAGGGAAAGTACTTAAAAGCCATTTGCACTAGGTTGAGAGCAGGTTGACAGAGGAATTCTTAACTATACTTGAGCAGCATTTGATGAAGCAAGTACAATTATAAAGCCAAAACCAAAGAATGTCTTAAATTCAGTCAAAACCAAAGTGGGTTTGGAAATGTTCTGTGCATAGTTTCATAATCAGTACAGTAAAAAAAATAAGCAGTTGACCTGGAGGGCAAAGGAAAACTACATGTGATGGCCATGAGAACTAAAACTAAACTTTATCTACAAAAGTAACTTGCTGTGGGGGAGGAAGAGAGAGTCTGGTCTCAGCTATACCTGAATTCAAATTCTGGATATGCCTCTTAATAGACCTGTGCGACCTTGAGAAAAGTACTTAACCTCTCTGTAATCTACATTCCTCTACCTTAAGATGCAAAAGTGAGAAAATTATGAAAGATTAATAGGTTTGTTTTCTCTGTCAAATTTATGTTTACCAAAGGAGAAAGGGGAGGGGAGGGATAAATTAGGAGGTTGGAGATAAATTAGGAGAGTTCAAATTAACATATACACACTACTATATATAAAATAGACAATCAGCTAGGAGCTATTGTAGAGCACAGGGAACTCTACTCAATATTCTATAATAACCTAAATGGGAAAAGAACCTGAAAAACAATAGATATATGTATATGTATAACTGCATCACTTTGTTGTACACCTGAAAGTAACACAACATTGTAAACAAGTATACTCCAATATAAATTTTTTTAAAAATCATAAAAAAGGACCTACTGTATAACACAGGAAATATATGATCATCACAAGATATATGCTTATAGATTATTACAAGATATATGCTCAATATCTTGTAATAATCTATAAGGGAAAAGAAACTGAATATATATATCACTGTGCTATACACCTGAAACTAACATATTGTAAATCAACTATGCTTCAATAAAAAATAATACAAAAAAAGAATTAATAGATTGTTATGAGGATTAAATAGGTGTTTAATAAATAGAAGTTTTCTTTTCTCTATTTTTAGTGGCAATAATAGGGCAGGCCAGTGACTGGATCATCAGTGGGACAATGGGAGAATAAAGAAACAGTCTGTATAATTACACATCCCTATCTCCCACACCTTCTCCCAAAGCCTATATTCTACACATTACAGAAATGCTGACTAAATCACAAAGCTAAATATTACATTTCATTCTCCTGTTGAAAATGGAATGTTCAGAATATAAAGGGGTGATGGTGTGGCAACATGCTTTGTGTTACAAACTTCAGCAATAGCCCTGAAAGTACGAGGACTAGAAATTTCCAAAGTTAAAGCAATCACCGTTATTCAGGAGCCCTAGTTCATATTGAATCTCTCATCCATTCTCTTTTATCTTAGGGGACATTTTATGCATCCCTTCGTGGGCATCCTCCATGAGTGCAGAGGGTTCAGGACGCCCATTACCATTCGTCCTTGTCAGCGTCACAATTGCAAAAGTGTCGAATGTCCAGGCAGCTCTCGTCTAGGCCACAGTCACACTGCTGAACTCCGGGAGGGGCGCCTCCCCAGTAGGGGTGTCTTTCATTGGACCGTCCGATCCACCAGGTCAATGGGGTTCCATCTGAAAGACAAGATGCTTCACAAGTCAGAGTGGAGCAAGCCTGAAATAGTACAGAGGATGTCACAGAAACTGAGATGAAAATGTCTCAAAGGATATATATACATTGTACGTATGTATGCACATATATATATATACATATGTGCATACATACGTACAATGTATATATATCCCTCCCTCCCTCCCTTCTTTCCTTCCTCTTTTCCCTTCTGTTCTTTCTCCTTCACTTCTGTTATCTCTCCTTTCTTTCTTTCCTTTTTTCTTTCTTTCTTCCTTCCTTCCTTCCTTTCTTTTTCCTTCTTTCTTTTTCTTTCTTCCTTCCTCCCTCCCTTCCTTCCTTTCTTTTATTTCTCTCTCTCTATCTCTCTCTCTATATATACACACACATAAAGAGATATCTATATACATGTGCTCATATAAACAACACTTTCATGAAAAGCATTTCTATAATAGGATATTTATTAATCACAATGTTTAGACTCAGGGTCACAAGCTCAAATGCTAACCAAATCAGGCAGGCATCACAATTGAGTAAACTGGGCTAGACCTTAGACAAAAAATATTGAATATATAGATACAAAAATTAATTTCCTTTTAAAACTACAAAAGGATAAATAGTAGCATGAGGGCCAATATTAGTCCGACTTTAGTCCTCAGTTTCTGGTAGACTGTGGGGAGGGGTGGACACGAAGGTGAGGGGGAGAGTGTTGGCTCAGAGGACAGGGTGGCCCTGTCTTACCTCACACTGATTTTTGTCATGACAAAGATTAACGCCAGGGTTACCATATCTTTTGAATTTTTTAAAGAGAAGTCACAATATTTGAAGTTCAAAAATTTGGACAAAAGAAATATTATGAAGGTCAATACTGCATAGGCCAATGAAATCCCTCTGTATGTCATATTTAACCCATACAAAGCTAGGATGCAACCTCTAATCTCTGGTTTATGTAGTTAACAGAAAACTATTTTTGAGTCTTGTCCTTGTCAATTTTCAATTTTTTTTTCTTTGCAAAGTTTAGTTTAGTAAAATCTGTTGAAGTTATCTTGTATAATTGGGAATATTTAAGTAGATAAAAATTATTATACAGAAGATGATAAGATATCCAAAACAACAGATGTAGGCAGAGATAGAGGTGTTATACACCCTTAGGCTGAATGGGGTTCGGCCTAGTTCCTCTTTGGAAACCACTGGTCTGTTTCTCTTTGGCATACAACAGGCACTTAATATGCGTTTAATTTTTAAAAATGAAAGAAATAGTTATTGAGAGCCATTTTTCATGATTTATCATTTTAAAATAGAATAGTAACTTTTGTCTGAGGATGGCACTAGGTTGGTATTCTTCCTAGTCAAGATTTGATTTCATATACAACTCCTGATGTACAAACATATAATTTACAAATTATTCATGTATACAAATAGCAACAACTTTCTCTGAATTGCATTCATTACTAACATCCTTATGGAAGTCACTGAGGCAAGTAGGAAGAGAATGACAATCTGGGTTTTCCAAGAACCTGTAAGTAATGAGAAGAAGATAAAACAAATACTAAGAAACACAAAAGTATCTTAGGGGTGCTGAGTCAGGGGGCAGACAGCCTGAAGGACTATACTCACCCCAAAATACTACTCTTCACACTGTCTAAAATGTTTCAAGTCCCTTTGTTAGCTTTTAAGTTAGAATCCCAGTTAGAGATGTCTGTTAACTAGTATCTTCTTTTTAAAGAATAATTCTAAACGGTACAAATACATTTAACCTATTTCCAAACAGCTATAAATCATTGGATACTAGTCCAAATGAATTGCTTTCTTTCTAACCACTAGTTCAGATAAGCCATACTCAAGTGGCATAGAGGTCTGGTGGGTTTACTTAGAACAAAAAGCACGTTCAGGACTGAGGTAAGCTTAGGTGGATCGTCCCAGTGTGTGAGTCCAGGTAACACAAGGGTAAAACATAGTGTGTTCAGATGTTTGCTAATGTGCTTTGGGCACAAGATATGGGAAGAAATCTCTCCACTTCTCCCTCCTGGCACTTCTCAGACCTCTCCTCCATAATCAAGAATCCTGATCACATGGTGAAATTCAATGTCATCATGAATTATTTTTGTTTATAAGCAGAATCAAAGTTGTGATCTTATTAATAGCATTATTATCAATGGTCTCAAATTCTGAAAAACCAATTTGTATACACTCTGGTGCAAATGTTGCCTTCTAGTAGTTTTACCAATTCTTACTTGGTGCCTTAAATCCCTAGAAGTGCCCCTAGCCGCTCAACACTTTGTTTTCTTTCAAATCTACCAGTGCCTTGTGTCACTGAGGCTTGGGATCCCCTCCTCATGTCTGACAATTAGTATAAAAGTTGCAAACTGTTTTGACTGATTGAATATCAATGAGCAAGAAGAAAAAAAAGGAAATATAGAGAATAAAGAAGAAACACACACATATATTTGAGAGCAGGAGGGTTACAGCAGAATTTTTCTCTTAGATGTCCCAGGTTTGTGATTATTCCCCCACAGAGTATGAGCTGGAACATAACAAATGAAGAAACTGACAATCAAAAAGGGTGACTGATTTGTTTTCATTCATGACTCTAATGATGTAGTCAGGAAGAGAATCGGCACCCTTTCTCCAAATTTTGGTCACTGGAGAAATTGGATTTCCTGCATGTGTTATAATGGGCTCATGGGAGTAGTAAATATCCCCGCCCCACTGATGTCTTTGTCTTGCTACTTGCTTTCCCCGCTGGAACACGGACTGAAATGATGGCATGTCAGCTCAGTCTAGAGCTTAAGAGGCATGCATGTTTCCACTGCTCCTGGGAGCACCTCTGACACCACGGGAGAACACAATCCAGATGGTCACAGCCTCTTCTGGTGGACCTCAGGATGTGGCACACGGAGCACAGCCATCCTGCCTGACGCTCAGACCTGTGAGCATGAGAAAAAGTCCTGAACACTGTATGCCGCTGAGCCGTGGCAGCTGGCAGTATAGCATTATTGTGGCAATCGCTGATAAAACACAAAGCAAATATCAACCACATACAAAAATTCGGTAGGGATTCTAAGGAAGTAAAACATGGTGATTAAGGACAGCCCTGCTTTCAACTGCAGTTTGGTTGAAAACATAAATAAAGAGACATCAGTGAATGAGGAAAATAAAGAGAAACACCAATTCTGTTTGGCTCAACTAATTATCTATCTTTTGGCCCATAAATGTAAGCAGTTAGAGCCGACATTTTAGCAGTCCCTTAGGAAGACCCTTCGTTACTCCTGCATATCCCTTTATTGAACCCAATCTGTGTTCACTCTGAGTCTGTCCCAACTCAAGTCCCAATTATTGGCAGGGTAACCCGGACTCTCACACCACCTTTGTCCCCTTCAGATATGGTGCTTGGATCTTCCTGAAATTTAGAGAGCAGTTTCCCCAGTACTCACGGTCCTGGCTTAGCTCTTCCTGGCTCAATGCTCCCACCCATGTATTCCTTTAGAAATTCTGCATAGAACTTTGGAGAAACTATTCCCATGGCTGATCATTGACTGTGACCTGTCACAGCCTCCACATCTAGGTGACGCAAGATTCAAAGCCATATATATATATATATATGTACACACACACACATACATACACACATATGTATATATAGGATTTATAAAACCTATACATGCATACATATATGTATATGTATGATTTATAAAACTGTGATTAAATGAAATGATATAATTATGAGTGTATATTATATTATATATATACATATATATAATCATTCCATTCAATTATTGCTTGATTCTATGCTGTGTGAAGGTCACAGGGAGATATCCTAGCTATACAAATTTTAATAGACTATCACTGCCCCAAGGGAGTTCATAACATTTAAGGAAGAAGGACATACACACAGCTAAAAGAAATGTAAGTCAGAATGAGATTAGGGTCAAAATACAGAAGTGAATAAAATGCTAGGAAAGTCCAGAAGAAGAAGCTATGAATTTTGTCCAAGATTCCTGAGAAATGGTTTATGGAAATGATTTTAATTTCATGGAAATGGTGACATTTGACTGGAGGCTTTGTGTTGAGAAGGACTTCAGCAAATGGTGCCACCAGGGAAAAGGGTGTAAGTAAGAGGCACAAGGAAAAGGGATCCGATTTTCACTACAGCATCGTTAGGAAGCAACAGTTTGAAATAATAAGATTTTTGCACATTCTAAAGATCTTATCTCATTGACTGTAGTTAAGTATTTTGAGCTTAAAAATAAGAGGAAGGAGCCACCAAAGTTGTAAGGACAAATAATTACAGATGACTGCACCCAAATGTTTCATTCTATGATCAAAACACAAATCATTAAGATGCTGGTTTAGGAAAGAAAATTCTGGAAACCAAAGAAAGTATTTTACATTCTCTTTCTTTCTAAATAGAATGTAATTTCTAAGGAAAGGTTTAGACAACAATAAAAACAACCTCTTCCATATCACAAAATAATGTTAGACATTCATCAAAGTCAATCTTGGTCTGACTGCATGCTGATTAGGATCATTAAATCAGAACATATGTCTAATAGCGTGATTAAGAGCTAGTCAGTGACATTAGGAATTAACATTTTTATAATGTTGTTCAACATTCTCTTCTCCCTGCCTATTTAACTGAAGTGAGCCCAAAAAGGAGGGGGTTGCATAAAAGATTAATGATACCACCTCTCAAAACAAATGATAAAAATCACTTTGATGAGGTCATTTCAACCTGTACTGAACAAACCTCACTAGAATGTACCACAGGGATCCTTCATGGTTAGGCAAAGAGGTAGACAAAATGATTAACTTAAATGATTCTATTTGCATTGTTTTAATTTTTTGTAGGATAATATAATAATAATTTGCATTTTGATAGTATATTTTATTGGAAGAGCTGCAATGAAGAATCCTAGCAAGGTTAAATGACTTGTTCAAAGTCACACAGTCGCTGAAGGCAAATCTGGACTCAAGGATCTGGGTCCCTGAAGCCCTCATGTCCTGAACACCCACCTTCCCAATGACTCACAGACTTTCTGACATTTTAATGTGCCAAAAACATATAGACATAATGTGAGCCTTGCAGGGAAAAATGACCAGCTAGAGAAAATGACAATTATTATAAATTTGTGGGAACTGATAATACTAAATGAACACTGTAGTATGGGAATAAGACCTTTAGTTTATTCCACAATTTCTCTGAGAGGACAGACTTGAAAGCAGTAGTTTCCAGATGTGGGGTGACAAGAATGGAGGGGTATTCCTGTAACCACATCAAACTAATGTGAGAAGAAAGAAACCTTCATTGTGTTAAGACCCATGGACTCGGAGTGGGGCTTATTTATTACCATAGTATACCTATAGTATAGTTAACCTATACTGATTAATATAGTAAACAATTAATGAATGGGAAACAAATTTAGAAAAGTAAAATACCTAATGTCTACACACAATCAGGGAAATACCTAATGTCTACACACAATCAGAGAAATAGAGAATTGCAATCAATCTGTGTATTAAGGCTCATGTATCTGTTTTTAACTAGGAATCCTAATTTTTAAAAAATCCAGCATTTATTGAGCATTTAAAATATCAGGAAGTTATATGCACTTTTTATACCCTAGTTTGATCAATCTCCACAACAACACTATGAGGTAAATACTTTTATCTCATTTTACAGATGAGGATACATTACTTGCCCAAGGTCGCTCGGCTAGTCAATGACAGACCCATGCCAAAGCACAGTGATCGCTGTAGGTGATTACAATAGACTCAACAGTGAAATCCCTGCCCCCACTGTTGTTCCATCCCCTAAAAGGTATTCTTACAGCAGGAAACAGGGACTTCTAAAGTCTAATTCAGATGATTTATCTCTCTGATTAAAATCCTCCAGTATTCTATGTCTGTGGGTCTACTTCTGTTTTGTAAATAAGTTCATCTGTATCATTTTTTAGATTCCACATATAAGCGATATCATATATTTGTCTTTCTCTGTCTGGCTTACTTCACTTAGTATGACAATCTCTAGGTCCAACCTTGCTGCTACAAACGGCATATTTCATTCTTTTTTATGACTGAGTAATATTCCATTGTATATATATACCATATCTTCTTTATCCATTCATCTGTCCGTGGACATTTAGGTTGTTTCCATGTCTTGGGTATTGTGAACAGTGCTGCTATCAACATAGTGGTGCATGTATCTTTTTGAATTATAGTTTTCTCCAGATATATGCACAGGAGTGGGATTGCTGGACCATATGGTAATTCTATTTTTAGTATTTTAAGGAACCTCCATACTGGTTACCAAGGTGGGGGGTGGTGGAGGGATAAATTAGGAGTTTGGGATTAACATATATACACTCCTCTGTATAAAACAAAGAACAAGAACCTGCTGTATAGCACAGGAAACTATACTCAACATTTTTTAATAACCAATAAGGGAAAAGAATATGAAGAGTATATATAACTGAATCACTTTGCTATACACCTGAAACTAACACAACATTGTAAATCAACTATACTTCAATTTTTAAAAAGTCCTCCGATATTCGCTCAATACAAGAATAAAACCCAGCGTCTTCCTGTGGCCCCTAAGGCCCCATACATCTGGTTCCTGCACTTTTCAGCCTTACTTCCTCCCTGGCTCCAGCTGTACTGGCTGTGCCTCAGGCCCGCACAGATGCTCTTCTGGGTTTACTGTCTCTGCCTAAATCCAACTTCTCATGGGTTTTTACAGTACCTGATTGTCTTGTATCATTGGATCTTGAAATTAAAGCTCACCTCTTCCCCGTTGACCTTATTTACAATACTCCAAAGTCACTCCGTTATTTTCTTAGGAATACTTAGAACCACCTGAAATCATACTTTGTTTGTTTGTTGCTGTTTGTTTGCTTAACATGGTCCTCATTTGTCATTAGAGTTGGAGAAAGGGCTTTTAAGTCTTCTTCATGACTATATCCCCAGCATGTAGAATGTTCCTGGTTTGTGCTAAGAATTAAATTCTTCTTTGGTGAATCAACAAGTGACTAAATGCCAAGAAAAAGAAACATCAGCACAGAAGGATTTCACACAGATGACATTTAAAAAATTGTTTCAGGAACGTATATGGTTATGCGGCCTTTAGTCTTTATAGAGGTATATTCATAGTTGGCATTTTAGGCCATCATTGAAGACATCAAACATTTTTTTTGTCACTTTAGTGATAAGCCCAGAGAATGACACCCATCAAGGCTTCGAACAAGTGCTTACTATAAACGTGGCATAGAATGAGATCACCGTACATAAAGGTGTCCCCGTACCACTTCATTTGTGTATTTAACAAAATGACAAACTATCTGGACCAGACACTTGCCTGGTTAGAGTATAAAAAACAGAATAAATATAAACCCTGCCATTTGGACCCTTACAATGTAGTAAATGAGAAAAAAAAGTTAAATATTACCTTTAACTCAAGTTAGAATAAAATAAATTTGAGGTAGAATTTTAAACAACATGTAGAAAGTCAAGAGGAAAAAAAGGCTAAAGTTTAGTGAAGAGTACAGTTCTGGAGAAAACTCCAAATTCATCCCTTTTTTGAATATACCTTCCTTTTCTGTTTTCCAGCCAGTGGAAGAAAGTTGGATTTTCATACCATTAGACTCAAAACAAGGTTCACATAAGTTATGTCATTCAACCCTCCTAACAGCTTTGTGAAGTTTTTCATTTTTATTTTACAGATAAATTGAAGCTAATGAAGGATAAGTTTCTCAAGATCACACAGATAGGAAAACTTGAATGTAGATCTTGTGGGTCCAAACCCCAAAATAATATTTTTATTGTATCTTATGAAATCTAGTCCTGTGATAAATAGAAACAGGATGGTATTTATTCTCAGAAATTGGTCTTGAGTTGAAATTATGAATATGCATCAAATAATTATTTTATTGGCAAAAGCACAGGGCCTTACTGAGTATGCATTCCCAATATCTTGGGAATATTTCAAACTGTATTATCTCCCCAATTATATTGGTCTATTTATTATTTACCTAAGAATCAATCAAACAAAAATACCTGCAAACACAAATGTTCCAATGATTACCATTGTTTCTAAGACTTATTTGCCTGAACTCCTATAACTTTGTTTAACAGATACCTAAGGAAGTGATAGGCCATCATATAATAAGGAACCTATTGAAATTTCCCTCTAGAAATCTTGGATCAATGTTTCTCAAAATGTTGTTTCTGTCTGACTTTAATCAAAATAATCTGGCGTTTTTGTAAGAGCATGAGTTCACAGCATCTTTTCCCAGACACGCCGTGAGTGAAGCTTCAAATTCTCCATTTCTATCATACAAAGTGGTGCTGAAATGTTGCACACTAAAATTTTAGAATCACTGGTTAGAAGGTTCAAACCTTATTCAAAAATGTTCAAATACTCCCTTTTATTTTTGAAAAATTCTTATTCAATGATACTGCAGATTGCTAAGTATGAATAAGCTTAGTTTCAGATTTAATTTCATTATCAAAACATGTGCATTAGATTATATTCATTTCTGCTAAAGAAAGATATCATGATAGGAGAAGATGAATAAAATACATAACAAAGATTAAGTTTAACTTGTAACTGAGGAAAAGGTCACTGAAATTTTTATGAACTAATTTCTTCTGTTTTGTCTTGGTCTAATAGAAAAATGGTAGTGTGCATTTGATGCTGCTAATCGTCTCATGAATTCCCTAGAAGTTTCCCCAAGAGAACCATCTCCATTTATCCTTCTTTCTCTACCCACCCCCCAAAGAATTATCTCCCAAAGTTATCCATCCTTCTCTAACCCACATCCCCAACCCACTGCAGTTTATTTTCTTTAGCAAACTCTGTTTCATATTTTGGAAAGATTAGGGAGGGCCAGTTCAAGTTCTCTTAATTGTCTTCTACTCTGACTCAAAAAAGAAAGAAAAAAATGTTACCCTCTCCCACTTCTTGTGTCAAATGTCTCCCATGCTCACTTTTCATCTGTTTTGATGGGAAGATGATGAACTTTGTCCTCTATCCATCCTATTCCTCTCTGTGTCTACTCATTGGTCTCTCCACTCATCCATCCTCTTGTTTTTACCAGACTCCTTCCCACTCACAACCTTTTGGTGGGCCTGGCCCTTGGCGATATGAAATATTTTTCTTTGTCCTTCATAGATATTTCATCTGTTACTTATACACAAATGTCTAAAAAGTCTAGATTCTCCAGTCCTGCATTCTTTCCTGGGTTGTCTGGTGGACACATTAGTATTTTCCAATACTTCCTCACAAAGCATGAAGAATATTTATCACTCATTATCCTATGAGTATGTACATAAAATAGGCACACAGAGGTGTTCACACATCCATATTCCCCAATAGCTCCTAATCTTTCATGAAAAAAAGGCACTCAATAAATCAATAACTGTGTTAAATAAAGTGAGAAAGGAGTAAATGTTGCATTGCTAATCAAAATGCCATTGTGATACTTCAGGTTGATAAACCACCTCTAAGCCTTTGTTACCATTTGCCAAGGTGACAACTAACCCACTATGGCTTATAGCATGAGACTTTAAACCATATTGTAAATTCTTCCTGACGATGGCATATTTTGTGGGACTTTTTGTGTGAAAAACATGTAACAGAGGGTGAGAATGCTTATGTAAGACACTCCTACTTTTTAATCAACTAATACAGATTCCATGTAAATTGCAGAAAGTTAGAAATAAACACATACACCCTGCCATGCCCTTTCTTGCCTGAATCTTCTTTTTAATTTCTTCTTTCCTCTTCTCTCTGGTTCTCCTTTTCCTTTTTTTTTTTTCTTTTTCATTCTCTGTCTGTCTCTCTCCCCCCCCCCCCCACTCTTACTCTTTCTCTCTCTCCCCTCTTTCCATCTTCCTTCCCTTTTTCCCTCTCTTCTCTCACTTATGTCCCTCTCTCCCTTCCCCCAATTGTTTTCACTTCTCTCGTTCCTTCTTTTTTTCTCCATCTTTTTTCTTTGATCCACCTCCAACAATAACTCTCTATTTCTTCTTTTTTAAACACATAAACACAATCACAGATACAAGAAGAATTGATCACAATTCTGTCCATGACACTCTATCACTGACGGTTGGTAGACATTACCTGGTTATGTTAAAAAAAAAAAAAAAAAAAAAGATAAGAAGAGAAGAAAAATGAAAGACCTAGCTGGAATGCTTTACATAAATATCTACATGAATCAAGCTTTTCCAAATTATAATAGGTGAGCAAATTCATCCAAGAGATCATGAAGGAGACGAAGTGATCTTGCTTTGCACAGTGTTATTGAACAAACAACAAACCCCTATTTATTTATTGCTGTACTTGAAACATAACTGATGGCTGTAAGTCTCATATTCTTTAGAGGTCTGAACAAGGCACAGACAGAAAGTTGATGGAGCTCACAGATCATATTCATTAGGAAGGTTTGGAAACAGTGCAAGGCAGCAGCATAAGAAGAATGGGCACAGAGCAGCTTGTGTGATGAATAAAATATGAAGAACTTCGCAATTACACAGACCAGAGAGAAGTGGCCAGAGGATCATCAGCATAATGATAGTAATAAAATAGGAGTTCATGCCTGTATCTCCTATTTCACATCCCCAAATCTGAATAATATTTATTAACCACTCTCCTGTTTATGGTTATTTGCAGGGTACATAACAAAAAATAAAGCAAGGCTATGAGTTTCCTGCCTTCAAGAATTTTTTTTTTGTTGTTCCATGAGTGCCCACAAAGGTCATTTAATTATTCTGAAAGATATTCTACAATCAAAAAATATATGAAAGTGGGAATTTTGGTTTCCGAACAGGAATATGCCATTTAAAAGAGTGCTTTATATTTTATTTTATTTTATTTTATTTTTATTTATTTATTTTTTGTGATATGCAGGCCTCTCACTGCTATGGCTTCTTCCGTGCCGGAGCACAGGCTCCAGATGTGCAGGCTCAGCGGCCATGGCTCACGGGCCCAGCCGCTCCACGGCATGTGGGATCTTCCCGGACCGGGGCACGAACCCATGTCCCCTGCATCGGCAGGCAGACTCTCAACCACTGCGCCACCAGGGAAGCCCCTGCTTTACATTTTAAACATTAGATAAAATGACCAGTTGAAAACATTGATTAACCATTTGTGTCCATACAAAGTAATTTTCTAAATTAAAAAAGTGAAAAAATATTAACTAGTATTTATGTAGGACTTACAGTGTACCAGATGCTATGTTTCCTCATCATAAAAGGTAGAAAGCAAGCAATATTACAAGAGGTTGGCAGTGATCCACCTAAGGGCAGGGATGATTAGTAATCATTATACACCCAGCAAATACTAGACACAGTAATTTTTTAAATAACAACTGAATATATATGTGTATGTGTATGTATATATTACACATATATATCATACATACATGTTTGTAGATAGATATATCTGTACACACACGTACACACACAATGTCTACTGCCTTATCCTATGTAAAAGATATTACAGTATAAACACTCTTAAAGGTAATTCCAATACAATTCCCCCAAAGATGAATTATTTTACCTAAGATTTGAGACAGGAACATTATCAAGAAATATGTAGCTATATTGCTCCCAGTCAGGCATATATTTTATCAGATAACATGATGTGGGGCTTCATTCTGCAAAAGTCACTTTGTTGCTATCACAAGGAAAAGCTAAGTGATTGGACTAGATCATGATATACTATATCTAGACTCAACTCCAATGCTGGCAAACCTATTCCTTGTCTCCTATCAGGATATACCGTTAACAGAGGCCTCCTTCTAGGATCTCAGTCAATAGGAGCAAGTCAGTTAAGGGGCCTTTCAGTTGACAGAGACAGCTAATGCATTGTTGGCTGCTCTTCAAAGTCTAGAGTCACATTAGAGAAACGAGCATATTACCAAGGGGGGGAAGGTTCTTCCGAGGGTTAACAGGTTTCTAGGACCAATTTAAGCAAGACCTAAGATCCAGGACTCATTTCTGGTTCTACGGAATTTATTCCAAAATAGAGGATATTATTGTATCCTAAGTGTCTCTGATTATTCTGGAATTGTGAAGAGCAACTATCATATTTCATCAAATGCCAGTTGCTATATATAAGTTGGGTCATTGTTTTATGCACCACTAAAAATGAAAATTGACTACGAGTTCAACTAAAATATGACATTAATTGTAAAATTCATTCCAATTTCAGAGATACTAAAAACGTAAAAAGAATGTTGGTTTCAATTATTTTTACATATATATAGTCAAGCTTCCCATGACTCATTTCATCTGCAATTAATCCTCTTTTTTATCTAGTCAGGAAAATTGATAAGTATCTATTTGTGTTTGTTGTACGTATAACGAGGATAAAGAATGTCTCCAACAGGAAACAATAACAGCAAATCCATCAGGATTCTAATAGTTTTTGTATGAATAATAACCACTGTTTAGCTTAAAATAGACATTTAATACCAGTATTTTGTAAAAATATTTAAACACTAGGGTTCTCAAACAAGAAACGCATAATATATGTGGTGATTTCAAAAGAGGGTATATATGTGGAGGCCAAAAAAAAAAAAAAAAGGTACAAATGAACTTATCTACAAAACAGAAATAGAGTCACAGACATAGAAAACAAACGTATGGTTATGAGGGGAAAGGTGGGGGGATAAATTGGGAGACTGAGATTATCATACACACACTACTATATATAAAATAGATAACTAATAAGGACCTACTGTCTAGCACAGGGAACTCTACTCAATACTCTGTAATGGCGTATATGGGAAAAGAATCTAAAAAGGAGTGGATATATGTATATGTATAACTGATTCACTTTGCCGTACATCTGAAAATAACACAACATTGCAAACCAACTATACTTCAATATTAATGTAAGAAAATAAAGCATATAAAAATATTAAATAAAAGAAAAACAGGGTCTGAAAAATCTCTGACAGTCCCTTCCTTTAAATCTAAGTGGGCTTGTGATTACTGAAACCAAGAAAGCAGGAAAAAAGTGACACCAGGTAACTTGGCAGGCAAGGTCCTAAAAAGCCATGTCCAGTAGTTGCTGGACTGTGATTTCATGAGAGACTCTTGCTGAGTACATCGTGACAGCCTAAAATACTCGCATGCTTTCTGTATACCAAAGAAGTGAGGAACCCATGCAGGAGTCTGAGGATGCCTTTCTATTAGGATAGACAACAGGATAACAGAAAGTAGCTGTTGCAAATTGGATTATAAATTATCATTTAGTTCAGTTGAAAAATTAGATTATAAAGAACCATTGAAATCTTTTTGGGAGTTACCAGATTCCCCAAATATCAGTCAGAAGATTCAAAAGGACTTAGAATCATCTTAAAGTTTTTAATTTAATATTTCTATGCCTTAAATTTTACTACGTTTAGAATTTCTGTGATAAAAAAAATAAGTATAAGTAAAATTCTGTATTCTAAAAAATAGTGCTTTGGGGGAAGGAGCAATATTATTTATATGTATTCATTTCTCTGATTTCAGATGGTTTTCAAAAAGCACATAATCAATAAATCCAAAATAAAATATAGATCAGAACTGTCTTCATAAGAACAGAAAATGAAATGAGGGAAATAAATTATTTTATTTTAAATTCTACTCAATACTCTCTACTGACCTATTTGGGGAAAGAATCTAAAAAAGAGTGGATAGATGTATATGTATAACTGATTCACTTTACTGTACACCTGAAACTAACACAACACACACAACTAAAACAACATTGTAAATCAACTATACTTCAACAAAAATTAAGAAAAAAATCTGTTTTGGTGGTAAAAGTGAAAAGAAAGATACTGTCAGTTTTACATTTTTTTTTCTTTTCTTTTTTTTTTTTTTTGGCTGTGTGGATTTTCTTTGCTTTCTCTAGTTGCGGTGAGTGGGGGCTATTCTTCATTGTGGTGTGTGGACTTCTCATTGCGGTGGCTTCTCTTATTGAAGAGCATGGGCTCCAGGTGCGCAGGCTTCAATGGCTGCAGCATGTGGGCTCAACAGTTGTGGCACACTGGCTTAGTTGCTCCACGGCATGTGGGATCCTCCTGGACCAGGGCTCGAACCCGTGTCCCTTGCATTAGCAGGTGGATTCTTAATGACTGCACCACCAGGAAAGTCCCAGTTTTATATTTCTTACTCACAAAAAGAAGAAATCCAATTCTCAAGGGAGGTAAACAGTTTTTTGAACATTGAATTTTGAAAGTAAGTTTTCATATGAGATCCTTTATGGGAAGACACAAACGAATCTACTGGAAAATGTCCTCAATAACACACCTACCAAAAAGGGAATACACTGAATTTCACATGGAAAAATTTCTTGAAGGACTTTACATGAAGGAATTTCTTAGAGATCCTGTGGAAAAAGCTAAGGAACTAATGTTGATAAATTCATATATTACCATCAAGTATGAGCCTTTAAACGAATGGCTTGATGGAAAGAGTGAAATGGGCTTTGGGTTAGTGCTTGATAGAAGACACTTGGAGGATATACTCTCTGATAAGGGCCCGTAGTGTGTGACGTTGCTTTGAATTCAGCCCAGATGCTTTAGAGGAGAGACGAGATGATGACACCACCATCTATCCTGTGTACCCAAGCTGGGAAAGGGAGGGAGGGAGAGAGCTGGATTTTCAGCTGTTTCCACACCCTGCTTCCCCATGCACATTACTCTCCACATGATTGGAGCATAGCAGGCTCTCAGAAAAAAAGTAACTGATGATGACAGGTGTAATTGTTGTTAGCTCTCTGTAACCGGTATAGGCTGGATTGTGTCCCCACAAATTCCTATGTTGAAATGCCAACTCTGAATGCCTCTGGATGTCCTTGTATTTGGAGGCAAGGTCTTTCAAGAGGTGATGAACTTAACATGAGGTTGTTAGGGTGGGGCTCCAATCCAATGTGACCTGGGTCATATAAGGTCTCTTCCTCTGAAGAGACACAGGGTGTATGTGTGCACAGCAGGAAGACCACGTGGGGGCACAGAAGGAAGACCACATTGGGGGCACAGCAGGAAGGTGGGCGCCTGCATGCCAAGAGGAATGAAAAAGCAACCCTCCCTCTACCTTCATCTTGGACTTCTAGTCTTGAGAAGTGTGAGAGAATTCATTTCTTCTTCTAAACCATGCAATCTGCAGTATTTTGACACTACAAACACAATCAGTACCATTTACGATTCCCCTCTAAATTTTGAGAGTACTGGACTTTAAAATCCCTGACACATTGAGGGAAAACTCTAATGACCCTGAACGACCAAGGGTTGGGGGGTGGTATTCATGAAAGGAAATAGGGCAAGACAAATTCAGTTTGTCAGTTTGTTTTCTGTAAAGCTGCTAACTTTGATGCCTTCTGTGGGTTTTGCTGTGGCTTTTGTTTGGTTTGTCTGTCTGTTTCCAGCACTTTTCATCTGATTCTTACAGATAAAGCAAGTGGACACAGGTCCTTCTGGCAATTCCAGCTACTGAGATCTGCCCTCCACCCAGTGTGAATAGAAAATTGGGCAGAGCAAAAGTAATTGTTGAAATACACTTTTTTTCTTCTATCTGTTGAACAGGATTTGCTATCTTCACACATCAAGAGGTATATTAGCATTGGGAAAAGTTGGGAACGGAAGCAGACAAATGTTCCACAGAGGGTGGAACAGCATTATTTATGTTGGTAGAGAAGAAAACGATTTTTGCCATCTTAAAATATATCAAAGAAGAAAAGAAAAGAAGGTTTCAGAAACTACATTCTCAATATGATCTGGTAAAATATAAACTTAACCACTTGCCTTCCAAGAAATTTAGCATTCTATTATCAAACCTAAAGGGATATAGGCACCAAAACGATATATTGTGTCATTTGGGGGAAAAAAGGGTACAATGAATATATGTTGCTACAGCAAATTAAAGTTGTCACTTTAATTTCTGAATATTTTTGTGTTTTGTATTTTTAAAGTTCCCAGCAAGGTTTGTTCAGGGAAAATGAAATTCCTGGCTCTACCTTTTCTCTCTATGTCCTATGATCTGGTCTCTACAACAAGTAGCTCTAAAAGTAGTAGAATCTCCTGAAAATTTGAAATAAATTTTTAAAATTTATCTTCTGAGTCTTTTAAAAATTTGGTGTTGAAAAAAAAAAAAGTCGTTCTCTGAAATACTATCAGCTGCTAAGTTATTCCTGGTTGCATCAATTACACTGTAAACTGATCAGAGCAGAAGGAGAGCTGGGAGAAACAGCCAGATGTGACTCCACAGCTTCTACTGGGGAAATGGGAACACATGTTTTCAGAAAATATTCAAAGAAGGAAACCACTAGATTTTTCAACAGCTTGAGTGACAATATTTAGCATTGAGTTAAAATGCTTCAGATACACAGTCTGATCACAACTCATAAATTAATCAACAGAAGACATCCGGGAAGCACAATGGCACTTCTCCCAGAAGGAGTGAAGCCCAGGTTTGGGGACTGGTCTCAGATGTGGGGTCAACAGGAGACTCAAGTCACCCTCGGATCACGGAGGGACAGTGGCAACTCTAGATTCACAGATAATCCAAATCCGGCTTTGAGTTAAGGACCTCGCTACCATCTCTTCTCCACGGGCTATGAGGTATCCACAGTTTCTCATTCATCCCTGAGAGAAACTCACTCCTCTGAGAGGTCACCTTTTCTTTATTTCTCCATGACTCTCCTAAAAGAAATCACCTGTTTCAGGCAAAGAAAACTCCAAACAGTCTCCCACCAAAATTCTGACTTCTGAGCCTTTGTTTCAAAGACCAAGCACATTTTTTTCCTATGAAAATGTCAGCCATTAGTTCTCCTAAACTCTTGGCAAAAGTGTCAAGTAAGACAAACTTTCTAGCGGAACATTGGCAGTATTTTTAAAGTTTCACAAATTTAAGTCCGTGCGCCACAACTACTGCGCCAGCGCTCTACAGCCCGCGAGCTACGACTACTGACCACTCCCCCTCCCACAAAAAAAAAAAAAAAAAAAAAAAAAAATTCTAAAACGTGTAATTGATTTACAATGTTGCATTTAATTTCTGCTGTACAGCAAAGTGACTCAGTTATACATATATATTCTTTTTCACATTATTTTCCATTATGGTTTATCACAGGATATTGAATATAGTTACCTGTGCTATACAGCACGACCTTGTTTATCCATCTTACATACACTAGTTTGTATCTGCTAATCCCAAACTCCCAATCTTTTAAAGATCTTTAAAAAAAAAAAAAAAACCTCCTGATAAGAGTATTCATTACGAGTATTATTCAGAGTAAAAAAAAAAAAAAAAATGAGATATAATCTAAATTCTCTCAATAGAGGCATGATTAAATAAATTATCACACAATCACATCAGGAACCCTTATGCAGGCATGGAAAATTACCTCAGGCAAGAAGTTTTCCAAATTTCTATCATGAAATTGCAATTTGGAAATAAAATTATAAGTAAATGTCATTTAAAAATCCCTTTTTAATAACCAGATATCAGAGCAAATGATATTCCCTCCATTTCCAATCCCATGATAAGCTGACTACTTGGTCAGGCCACATAAAGATGTGTGTGCCTTATATTTCCTTGTAGATTGTATGCCCTGATAGACAAGAACTTTGATTTCATTCATTCATGGAACATTTTGTGTCAAGCACAGTATTAAAAATCTTTGTATCCCCTATGGTGCACACATGTCCCAGGAGACAATGAGGGATAAACATTTCTGCAACATGTATTATTTGCTAGAAAGTGTAGGTGGTGATATAGATATGTCATTCTATTTAATCCCTTTAATATTCTCTAGAAGGAGTTTCATTATACCCACTTTATAGCTAGGGAGACTGAGACTCAAGGAAGTTAAACCATCTACCCAGGACATAGGGAGAAGAACCTGAAGAATTTAAACCTGACCTTATCAGAGTCCACCTATGCTTTTATCCATGACAGGGCCCTGTCTCCCCTTCTATTGGGGGACACTCAGTAATTTGTGTTCAGTAAAGTCCCTGGCTTGACCTTTAAGGAGTCCATGTCATTCCTTTAAGTCATGGATCTGATATTACTTCCTTTGCTTCCAGGGTCTAGAATATTTATATATTTGGTCCCAAAGGAAACAGATTATGAAAACCCATCCAATAGGATTATAATCAGCACACATAATCATCACCACTGTTTCAGGAGGAGCAGCATATTTAAAAGGCAATAGTTAGACTTTTTTTGTTTGTTTTCCAATAAATGGACAGTTTGAGCTCTTTTCTTTTTTTCTCTTCCAGAGTTTTCACCCTCACACATTATGAAACATTTGAAAAAAATGTCACAAAAGAGAAACAGGAGAAACAAGGGTCAGGGAAATTCACTGATGGGAGCTTCTAGTGAAAACTCGTTTGTTGGATTGATTTTTTTACTTTTTCCTAGGTGTAGAGGTGGGTTTATTAAGTGAAAGTAGGAAGAAGCATCTTTGTCTATTACCAAACCCAGGTAGGACAGCTTTCTTAGGCAGAGAGGAAGAGCTTAATGAATAATAATAATTTACATTTGTAACTTTGTTTTTTCCTAATTTAAAGTTTTATGTTCCACATCTCATCTGGTCAGAATGAGGCAGAGTTGGAAATTTGGTTATTTAGATGAAATCATTCAAACAGCTGTTGTCTTTGTATCTGTTAATCCTCTAATTATTTGGTACAGAGGTGTCAAAAGACTGCTGTGGATAGGCTATAATAACACCATGTGATTAGTGTTGTCAAGGACGTGTGGATAAATCTACGTTCAAATGTTAATATTGTTTTTTCAGAAGTGGGCAAGAAATTTGGAACTTTGGGTATCCCAAGCCATAAGGAAAGTCTAACTTTTACTCTGGAACCGCCTATCCTTATTTACTCCTCTAAAACCTTGTATGAGCATATTCATGTTTGTATCCATCAGTCAAACAAACATGAATGTAAAGAGGACCCAATCAACTGCTCCTGTGGAAGGTAAGAGTCATGTGAGAGAATCCCATCCTCACGTTCCCTTAAGTCTCACAGTCCACTGAAATCAGCGTGTCTTACCTCGACTATGTCTTATTTCCCAATATTCTGCCAAGGTTGGCATTTATGTTTGAGTTTTGACAGAACTATGCATAGCTGTGTTTCCATGATTTAAATGTTAGTAGATTCCAGGGTCTTAAGTCACACTGACTGAATCAGAATTTCTGGGGATCAGGCTAAGAAATCAGCATTCAGCAAGCTCCCCAGATGATTCTTATACACATCATGGTTTGGGGTATACTGTGTCAGTCAAGTCCACGCTTTATTTTACGATTGCCTGTGTTATCATCTATTTAAACCAATGTTGATTGACTGCCTCTAGGCAGGCGCTACTATGCTACACATTAATGTGCGACATCAACACTACTCAAGCATCCGCCAAATGTTGAAATGATACAAATTCCACAATTCCATTCTGAAATGAAAACCTTTTATACACTAGAAATGATGCCAATCTGGCAGCATGCAGCCTCTGAGCTTCACTGTGGCAAACACAGCACACGTTCCTCTCCTCCACCCGCCCTGGAGTCACCATCACACAGCAAATCAAATTGGATTCTAACCATTTTAATTTTCCACCATGCTCTGGAAATGGCATCATTTGCTATCCTGGTTAAAGGAGATGGTGCTCCTGATTAAAATAATTACGTTTTGGGAGCTTGGCCAAATGAAAATAAAGTGTGGAAGATGGTCCTCTAGAGATTTAGAAGTGTGTTGAAGAGAATAAGCACCCAGGGTATGAAGGCAGAGGGTGATTATGAGTAAAGGGAAAAATTAGGTAAAGGGACACTTGCACTGAATGCCACAGAAGTTTTGCCAGACCAGACCTATTTTAGAGAAGGATGATTTCCCAAGAGATGAATATTTATCCACAGGTTGTTGGAAATTGCAAAGAGACCAGCAGCCTTATTTTATTTCCTCTCATCCTAACTAGGTACCATGCCAGAAAAATCTATCAGCTAATCAATACCTATTTAATCTTCACCTAGTAGTTGCCTATTATTTAAAAAGTGTGTGTATGCTTGTATTTTCTATTCACCTCGGCAACCCTAATAGCTAACATGGGTCTTTAAACATAGCAGGTGTTTGATTGCTATTTAAGGACAGAAGGAGTATAAAGAAATATAAGGTTCTTCATTTTTCTTAAGTTGTTTAAACCAAAGATGATCATCTATTAAAGATATGTAGAGTTTTCAGGTCTTGTACAGGTGACAGCTTCTATACTAATGCTACTACCACTGCTACACTTAATTTGTCCAGCAATTTCAGAAAGGGATGTATTTCATAAGTGAATTTTCCAAATGATAGATGGGGATTTTTTTTTAGTCATGTAATTTTAAGAAAAAATAAGTACGGTAATTTTTTTTTTTATGTTACCATTTATTTCTGTTGTCTTTTATTTCTTTCAGCAATGTTTTATACTTTTTATTGTACAAGTCTTTACCACCTTGTTTAAGTTAATTGCTGAGTATTTTATTCTTTTTGATGATATTGTAAATGGAATTGTTTTTATAATTTCATTTTCAGATAGTTCATTGTGTATAGAAATGCAACTGATTTTTGTGTGTTAACTTTGTATCCTTCTACTTTGCTGAATTCATTTATTAGCTCCAGTAGCTTTTTTTTTTTTTTTTTTTTTTTACAGTACGGGGGCCTCTCCCTTTTGTGGTCCGCGGCATGTGGGATCCTCCCGGACCGGGGCACAAACCCGTGTCCCCTGCATCGGCAGGCGGACTCTCAACCACTGGGCCACCAGGGAAGCCCTGGTAATATTTTTGATGGTGATTTTCAACTGTCCCAGGCTTTCTTTAGTAGAATATGGCTCAAAATATTCTGGGAATTACTGTGGACAAGAACTGTATGTGCCAGGGTTTGCTTAAATATGTAGAGCCACTGTAACTATTTTCACTTATTAAAATCATTTTCCTTTTGGTGGCGGTTGTGTAGGGGGCTTGGCAGGAATGTGGGGAGAATTTTAAAATAAAAAAGTGCCTATTGAGATGAGAGGAAAAGGAGAGAGTAAATGGAAGAGTGCAGAGGATTTTCAAAGTGATCTTAAAAAGATAACAAATAGGGCTTTCCTGCTGGCACAGTGGTTGAGAGTCCACCTGCCAATGCAGGGGACACGGGTTCGTGCCCCAGTCCAGGAAGATCCCACATGCCGTGGAGCGGCTGGGCCCGTGAACCATGGCCGCTGAGCCTGCGTGTCCGGAGCCTGTGCTCCGCAACGGGAGAGGCCACAATAGTGAGAGGCCCACGTACCGCATAAAAAAAAAAAGTTAACAAATAAAAGGAACCAAATCAAAGTACACTTGATCTTGAAACTATAACTGCTCACAGGACTTTCCTAAACATACATCTCAGTAGCGTTGTTTTTGGTTGAGTTATAAACTTGTATGTTTTATAGGTTCTGGTATATTTCAATGGGAGGTCATCTTGGGAGGTCATTTTGAGAAGAGGTCCTGGAACGCATTTTGTGTGTCTCTTTATTTATCACACGTCCACCTTTCTCTCTTAGCAAGGCAACAGAGACTGGTAGGTATGCTGCCATATCCATTCTTCCTCTTTCAATACCAATGTCATTTGGGGGGGAGTATAGTCACCAGGATAAAGATTGTATTTCCAATGCTTCTTTGCAGTAAGGTAAAGTCATGTGACTAAATTCTGGTCAAGGGTATATGAGTAGGAGTGATGTGTGTCCTTTAAAAGAATGACCACCCCTTTGCTTCTTCTGTACTGTGGCTTCTATGGGAACATGGTGATGAGAGATCCAGGATCAGGCAGGGAAGTTCAGCATCTTGGGGATAGTAGAGCAATGAGAAAGAAGAAGCCTGAACTAAAATAACTTTGGATAACTATGTGAGAGACGCAAATGTATCTCATGCTCAGAACATTGTTATTTTCACTTTATTTCAGCAGTCAAGTGTGCTTTCTAAGTAATAGAATCCAAGCATCAGGACAGCCATGACTAATGCCTTACCTCTGTATCCTCTGTGGCTAGCCCTATGCCTGACACAGTAGTGCTTGAATAGTTGAGACAGATAGCTCAGTACGCAGACAGGATCATCCTCAGTGATATACCTACTAAGTGCAGCTGCCATATGTCTCTGATCAAATACTGAATATACTCTGCCTTTCTGGGGCCAATAAGGAGAACATTCTTTGCTTCTGATGACAATTTCCTACTTTGTTCTTCTGGTAGTTCTGTCTTTCTTCAACCCACTTGTGAAATTTTACTTTCTAATTTGTCTTAAAAGTTAATAAACAAAACGTGCTGGAGTTACACCTAAAGGGTCAATGGGGAATCTTCTACAAGTTAAGAACATGCCTTTGTGAATCTTCACAGACCAGAGGTTTTCCAGATTGTCCCTGGATTCTGGATTCTTAATAGGATTTAGAGTTAAAATCTATTTACATGTGGTTCTAGTAAAATACAATTATATATTTAATGTTTATTATGTTTAACTTATAATAATATACTATTAATATATAACAAAATATTTATATATAATATTGTATATAACATCAAATATACAATTATATATTAAATATATAATTATAATATATAATATAATATATATATTACATACATAATAATATATGTACTATATAACATATAATAATATTATTATATGTTATAATATACATTATATAATTATTACATTATATATTATAACATTATATTACATATTATATATAAATATATCATTATAATATATATAATTATATATAATGTATATTTATAATATATGAATATATATTTAATTATCACACAATGTATAGTATAATCTACAGAATAATTTATAATGTATAATGCACACATTACACACTATATATATATGTATATGTTAAACTCACAAGCAATATTGTATTCAGAATTTCCTAAATGGGTAGCTACTCTGGCTTTCTTTGAAGAAACAGGAGCTTCCTTACAAATATCCAGTATCCTGAATACCAATGTGAGGCAGTACCTTTGTCTTTGAAATGACACCATATCTGAAACTTGACCTCACCTAAAGCTCACAACACTAAAAACTGAAGTTCTGCTTTTTCAATATAGCATCCCAAGCTTTCTTTAGACTGTATTTTCCAAAAGTTTTGTTTTCCACTAAAACTCTATTCTGTCCTTGGTGTCTATGGTTGGGTTGGCCTGAAATTAAAAAAAAAAAAAAAAGAATTAGAGATGATGTCCAAACACAGTGGAAAAACATTTTGTGTTGCCCTTGAAGGCAGGAGTAGGGGGCAGAGGTGGTCAATAAAATTGATATCTTGATGTGTGACACCCCTTCCTCGCCAGCATTTCAGAACTGGGATCTGATCTGAGAAAAAGTGCCAATTACTTGTGGTTTTCCATCAAAATCTGTAGTTCCAGGTTTCACTCTCCTCAAAAAGGAAATTGGAGAGATCAGATTGCTAAGTGCATATTGGAATATTTAAAGATGTTTAATGAGATTTGTAGGAAGAGCCAACTTTTATTCAAACCTTCCATAAGTATGAGTATAAAAATAAGATTTTAATCTAAACATAAAAGCATAAAAACTTTATAGTTTTCTATTACTTACTTTTATTTATTTTTTAATTGAAGTATAGTTGATTTACAATATTATTATTTCAGGTGTACAGCATTGTAAGTATTTTTATAGATTATACTCCATTTAAAGTTATTATACAATATTGGCTATATTCCCTGTGCTGTACAACATATCCCTGTATGTTATTTATTTTATACATAGTAGTTTGTACCACTTAATCCTTACCCTTATCTTGTCTTTCTGTGTCTGACTTATTTCATTGCCATGGCTCATGGGCCCAGCCGCTCTGCGGCATGTGGGATCTTCCCAGACCAGGGCATGAACCTGTGTCCCCTGCATCGGCAGGCAGACTCTCAACCACTGCACCACCAGGGAAGCCCTATTTTTAGTTTTTTAAGGAACCTCCATACTGTTCTCCACAGTGGATGCACAAATTTGCATTCCCACCAAGAGTGTACTAGGGTTCCCTTTTCTCCACATCCTCACCAATACTTGTTATTTATAGTCTTTTTGTTGGTGGCCATTCTGACACATGTGAGGTGATATCTCATTGTGGTTTTGATTTGCACTTCTCTGATATTAATGATGTTGAGCATCTTTTCATGTGCTTCTGGCCATCTGTATGTCTTCCTTGGAAAAATTTCTATTCATATCTTTTGCTCATTTTTAATCATTTTTTGTTTGTTTATATTAAGTTGTAAGATCTGTTTGTATATTTTGGTTATTAACCCCTTAACAGTCATATTATTTGCAAATATTTTCTCCAATTCTGTAAGTTGTCTTTTCATTTTGTCACTTGCTTCCTTTGCTGTGCAAAAGCTTTTAAGTTTAATTAGGCCCCATTTATTTAGTTTCTTTTTGCTTCCTTTGTCTTAGGAGAAAGTAAATGGAATATTGCTACGATTTAGGTCAAGGCATGTTCTGCCTGTATTTTCTTCTAGGAGTTTTACGGTTTCCAGTCTTACATTTAGGTCTTTAATCCATTTTGAGTTTATTTTCATATATGATGTGAGAAAGTGTTTTAATTTCATTCTTTTACATGTACATATTTTCCGAAGACCACTTATTGAAGTGACTGTCTTTTCTCCATTGTATATTCTTGCTTCCTTTGTCATTAATTAGTTGATCATAAGTGCATGGTTTTATTTCTGAGCTTTCTATTCTATTCCATTGATCTAGGTGTCTGTTTTTGTGCCAATACCATACTGTTTTGATGAGTGTAGCTGTGTAGTATAGTCTGAAGTAGGAAGCATAATATCTATAGTTTTGTTGTTTAGAAACAAAAAGATATCCTATGTTCATGGATTAGAAGATTTAATATTGTTAAAATGTCCATACTACCAAATGCAATGTAAGATTTAATGCAATTCCTATCAAAATACCTATGACATTTTTCACAGAACTAGAACAAATAATACTAAAATTTGTATGGAACCACAAAGACCCCAAAGAGCCAAAGCAATCTTGCATAAAAAGCTGTTTTTAAAGTCCATTTAATTATAATATACTGTACATCAATTGTTTAAACCAACAATAAACTTGAATAGTTATGTCTAGGTATAAAAACAAAACTCAAGTATCCACAAGACATCACACTATCACTATCATTCTCAGTTCAACCCTGCAGGTAATTGAGAGACAATGGAAGGTGGATACAAGTTCCCTCACTCCCAATAGAAAGTAATGCTACAAACCCAATGGGGACCCAATGTCAGGCACAGAAAGGAGGTAGGTAAACTGCACAAAGCTACCCACTTTGGCCCAAACCTTTTTTTTCTTGCCTACCAGTGTTGGCCACACACGTAACTGACAACTATATGAAAGTTGGTTTGAGAGCAAAGTGAGAAGGGATAAAACTGGAAATAAGAAGCATTATTAGAATGTCATCGAGGTAGGAACACAGCAGAAACTCTTGGTAGCCAACCCAGCAACTCTTCCTCCCACAGACCCCTCATAAAACCTATATTTGGTACAATATAAGCAAATAAAGAGCAAGCTCTGGATTATGCCGCTTGGTTATAAATTCTGGTAGCTGTGTCATCTTGTCCAGAACCCTTAAACTTTCTAAGATTTAGTTTTCACTTTTGTAAAATGGAGATAATGCTATGTTCCAAATACAGTTGTGAGGATTAAATGAGGTACTTCCAAGAAAATTATAGTACGTGGCATGCTCAAGTTAAGCTACCATTATTATTATTATTGTTATTATTATTTGGCTCATGTAGTCATCCTACATCAGCCTCAAAGGAGGTGGGTCCTAGAAGGAAAGTAATGTAACTGGTCTAAACTGATCAGTGTAATTCAATTTCTTTTTTAGTAATTGTTTTAGATAGAGATGTATTATTCAATTCTGGCCAATAAGATGTAAAAGGATATCAGGCCAGGGAATTAAAATGAGTTGCAAGGAAGACATTCTTCTGCTAACAGATGTTATTCTTTCTGCTGAGCCTTCTACAAACATCAGGGGATTGTGCGTGTGAGGCTTGAGGAAAACAGCGAACAGTGGAAAGAAACTTGTCTGTACTGGTGCTAAGTAAAACAATCCTAGAACTTTCCAAATATAAAACGTTTTGTAAATGAGATAAATCTTTTTATTTTATAAACAATTTTGCACTAACCTTTCTGTTACTTGTGACTGTTATAATTAATACAAAATAAGAAGAGCTTGAACGAAAGCAGATACAGACAAGGGAAAGGAGGTGGTTTTGAGAACATTAAGGATATAGAATATAAGGGACCCAGGGACCATTTGGATGTTGAGGGCAAGGACAGAGGGAGAGTGCCTGTTGGTGCCACCTTGATGAGTCTTATAGGAGAAAGGGAACTTGCAACGAAAAGGGATGATTGACTTGGGAAGGGAAGAAAGAAGGATCCTCTAGGGGGACTAATGTGCAGTAACAGTAAGAAGAAAAGCAGTAGAGAACACTTTCCTGCAAATCAGGAAAAAGATTTTCAAAGAAATCAGAACAGAATCAGATGCCACAGAAAACTCAAGTTGGATAAGGACTAAGAAATATTTGTTCTATTTAGCAATGACTTGGCCCCAAATTTCCCTGAAAAGTGCTAAAAGGAGGAGCCATTTTGCAGTGGATGAAGGAGGAAGCTGGGGGTCAAAGGCTGGAGGGTGGGAAATCTGGGTGCAAAGGTTTGAAGAGAGATGGAGTCATATTAATCTTCCTATCTTCGGCACAGCAGTTGGCATATCATGTGTGCACAAGAGATATTTGCTGGAGGGATGAACGGAGAGATGGATGGACAGACAAAGGATATTAAGTCCTCTTGTTGAATTGAGAAGACTTAAGCTTTGTAGGCTGAAAGAGTCAACTTTATATAAGGTAAATCCACTAGTTTTCTATCCCAGGTCTTATACAAAGGTATATAATAAACTAAAATTTCTCTCCAAAGTTTGTTCTCTTTAAGAAGAAGTTGCAAGATGGAAGCTCCCTGAGCAGAGATAGACTGCAATTATTGACCCATACAGTGTTTTTAACTTTTCAAATTAATTTGCCAACATTTAAAAATCAAGAGGTTTAACATAAAAGTCTGGATTTCTGGGCTCGTTTGGAAAATCAGAAGTCCTGGCAGAACTGGGCCCACATTCCTACAAACCAGTTTCTCACAAAGGATAGACTTGGCCTTCCAAATACTCTTCCCATCCTCTCCCACTCACCACATCACCTTCAGGCACCGAGGTCAAACATCAGCAAGGAGGACAAAAAAAAAAAAAATTGGAACCTGGATACACTCTGGCTTTTGTTTGTTTGTTTTCATTTTTTGTAATTTTTGTACATGAATTAAAAGGAAAGTAACTATTTCTTTTACTTTACTATCTATCAAAATTGGGAAACCAAAGAAAATCAGGAGGTTATGTGGTTTAAAAAACAAACAAACAAACAAACAAAAAAACAGAAGACGGCCTGTTCCTTTGTTAAGTAAAGTTATTTGAAATTTGGGAATAAGACAGAAGGATGCCTGATACACTTTCAAGGTCATATTAAAGCACTGGTTAACATACCCATCCATTACTTAATTTAATTCTCTAAAAGACGATTTAATTATCTAGGGGATTAATTATTTCTTTAAGGGATTTATCTTTATTTGACTTGCTCTTTGCTATTGATTAGGACCACAATAACATGTTAACGTGCAGATTTTTTGCCCAGCAGAGATAAAAATGATTTCTGACTCCAAAAGTTATAATTGTATTGCCCTATAAGATATTAACCAGTGTTGTCTCTAACAAAGCAAACTTATTTTATCATGGTTTCCTGACTAACTATGTAAATCTGTGTTCCTTAAGGGGTCTTTGAACCGACTTCACTACTCTGCTGGCTCCCTCATTAATGACTTATCTAAACCTTTAACGTGTTTGTTCTATATTTGTATGCAAGTCACCAGTTTAACTTTATGAAAAATTGTAATTTGACATCTTTGAGAAAGACAGAACTTTTCCTAAATATTTCTTGTTACAGAAATTGGGTCTTTCTAGAAATAACACTTTCATTTGTATTAGCTAGTTGGCCTCTATAGACAGCTTTATTTGTGACCTCTATGAAAATGAACACACACACACGAAGCTGGGTACCTTTTTAAGCAGTTATTTCTACTTAATCTCAGTGTGAATGAAGGCCATAGGGATTTTGCAAGGAAATTTGCTACTTTAAAAACGGCCTGAGGCAGAAGAAATTTCAAATAAAAGTTATGCTAGCCAAGACATGGAAACAACCTAAGTGTCCATCGACAAATAAATGGATAAAAAAGATGTGGCATTATATAATAAATAAATAAATAAATATATATATATATATATATAGTGGAATATATATATATAATATATCTCATATAATGGAATATTACTCATCCACAAAAAAGAATGAAATAATGCCATTTGCAGCAACATGGACGGACCTAGAGATTATCATACTAAGTGAAGTCAGACAGAGAAAGGCAAATATCATACAATATCACTTCTATGTGGAATCGAAAAAATAAATAAAGAATACAAATGTACTTATTTACAAAACAGAAAAAGACCCACAGACATAGAAAATAAACTTATCGTTACCAAAGAGGAAAAGAGGGGGGGCATAAATTAGGAGTTTGGGATTAACAGATACACACTACTATATATAAAATAGAAAATCAACAAGGACCTGCTATATAGCACAGGGAACTATACTCAATATCTTATAATAACCTATCAGGGAAAAGAATCTGAAAAAGAATATATATACACATATATATATATTCAATATATATATAAAACTAAATCACTGTGCAGTACACCTGAAACTAACATGATGTTGTAAATAAACTATACTTCAACTAAAGAAAAGAAAAAAAATGTTATGCTGGCTATTGCCCAGTTCACAGTTCTGTCCACAAGGCACCCTGCTCCACACTCTGTTGGACTGAACACAGTACATGTGTTATCATTACAATTTAGTGTTCAGACAAGGATGCCTCAAGCTGGACTCTGTCCCAGGTGCAGAAGTGAAAGAAGCCATTTCTGTAGTTTCTCTGTAGTCAGGTAAAACCACATTAAAAAGAAACTATACATAAATAATAGAGGATTCACCACAGTTGTCAACTGCTGAGCAATTCTGGCTTAGAGACCTCAGCATGAATGCCAATATTTAAGTGATGATTTGGGAATCCACTGCCACCGTAAACAAAGAGTCACACTCCTGTTTAAAAATAAGGTAGTGGCAAGGAAACTATGTGTAGTATCCTTACTGTATGGAATCCCAGGAAGCTATTTTACAAATGCAGATCCAGTACAGCCACATCAATGCCAGTACCTGACTTAATAATAAACAGCAATGTGATTTACGACCCTCTTGTGCTAGGTACTCTCCTTGTACCTCCAATCCTCAGGATGCATTCTTTGCCTTTGTGCCCTTGGAAGCTGCCCCCGTCAGACAGCATCACCCAGATTCCCATGTCTGCTGGCCAATGGAAACACCAGCAGAAAGTTGAAAGGAAAAGGGGGTTAAGGATATTTCATTCTGGCTTCCTCTCTACTTTGATAGACCTACCCATGGTTGAGTTTCTTAACTGAAACCAGCATTTATCTGCTAGCCCTCTTTCACTGCCCCAGCTTCACCTCCCCTTCAGCTCCAGTAGTTATGGGCCCCTAATTTACGAGTGTCTGGGTGTCTTCATATCACATGTTGGTATCTCCGATCTTGTTGTCACCACTGTATGCAGCTCCTTCAGTAAATCCTCTTCATTTTGACAGAGCTGAAGGCAGATCATGCAGTATTATATGTGATAGAAAAAGTCCGCTTAATGTATTAATTTATAAACTCAATCATAGGAGCCTTCAAGTTGCAAACTTTCAAAGACGCAAACGTGTGTTCGCATGTCCAATCACGTAAGTTAGTTCACCTGTCAGGCGTACATTGTCGTGTGTGCATCCTCTATAAGTGGTTGTGCTTTTGTGTACTTTACTGTACAGTACTGTATAGAGTATAGTAGTAGAGTACCTTTATTTCAAGCTAGACCTGCAAGAGGACGACTTCAATGAACTCCTTGCTGTGCCACACGAGGAGCTGACTAATGAAGACCTGATAGAATTGGAGGCCCAGAGAAAGGACGAAGAGGGACAAGAGGAAGAAGAAGTAACTGAAGAACCGAAGAGAGTCATGACGCAGGAAGTGGCACGGGGACTTTCTTTATTTGAGGAGGCACTGTTAGTTTTTGAGGCACAGGACCCGAACGTAGAACGGTACACGAAGGTTGCAGCAGACATTCAGAATGCAATCCAGTGCTACCGTGTCATCTATGATGAAAAAAAAGAACTACTACCCAGACATCACTGGATTGTTTTTTCAAGAGGGTAGATAGAATTGAATCCAGTAAGGAACCAGATCCTGTGCCATCAACGTCAGGTGTGAGTGAAACTGCAGCTTGCTTTCTGTCTCCTATTGCTGAGGATCCTTCAGATCTACCATCTTCCACCTCCTCTCCCTCCTCCAGTCAGCAACTCTCCTTGCCTGTTCGTTTGATGCCAGCCCCTGTGTGCCAGCTGTTGTACTATACTGCTGTACTTTTCAAGGTACTGTACTGTAAGATTAAAAATGTGTTCTTTATATGTTGTGTTTGTTTTATATGTATTCTGTGAAAAGCATTATAAACCTATTACAGTATAGTATTATATAGCCAACTGTGTTAGTTGGGTACCTAGGGTAACTTTGTTGGACTTACGAACAAATTGGACTTATGAACGTGCTTTGGAACGGAACTCATTCATATGTAGGGTACTTACTGTAATATTATAAGCTCAACTGGAAATAATCTGATGATTTAGAAAACAGTAACAACAACCAAAGCACCATATGGGTCCAGCTAGTTATTTGACGTATTAGTTACCTGTACACAATTGAATAGGTTCTATTTTCATCATTATTGATATAATTTGTGTTTTGAATTTTATCCTGCCAGCAACAGCTCTTATATGAGATGTTACTGATCCCCACTTATACTTTAAGATATCCAAATTGGAATAATAACTTTATGTCATCTTGCTTGCATTGGAAGGGCATTTACAATACTTGAGCTGATGAGAGAGCCTTTTCTTTCCTAAAATACAGAAACATAAAGGAAGAGATACTCATTTTATAGAAACAGAAATTGAGGCAGGGAGGGGTTAGGAATCCTCACGGCCATGGGCTGAAAATTAAAGCTAGAATCTAGTGGTCCCATGTCTATTCACCTTCCCCCATTGCTGGCCATGGTCTAAATGTGATTATTTTGTTTGTGTTCAGTCTCCTAAATGGCCAAGAAATAGGAATGATGGAGTAGTGGACAGAGTGAGAGATTATTTCTTCAAACTTTATTTACATTTTTTGTACCCTAGATTTATTTAGATGATATGATACAATGTGTGATGCAGCTTATAAATGAGCAATTCTGTTCAGAAGTGTTTTTATTCTCACTTACTTGAGAAAATGACAGTTGTCCATATCAAATGAAACTTTATTTTAAATGTTGATGGGTTTTTGGAGGAGTCCAAGCCCTTTCTCCAAACTCTGCACTCTTGTGCACATTACCAGGACACCTGTCGGCATCACCACTGAGCAGAGACCCTTCCCCTCTCTCCTCAGTGCCATTGGAAAGTTTTAAGTTTCTTTTTCTACCCTAGGACACTTTAAGGGCCATGAAAATCATGACAAGTCAGCAATGGACTAATAGTGCTTTGGGAGAAAATACACATATTATCAGATTTTCATACAAATCTAAGTTCTCCAAAAATAAAATTACCCCAAAATTAGTAATTTGCATTGCGTTTTATTTTATTTTATCTTTTAATTTTTTTGTGGTACGCGGGCCTCTCACTGCCATGGCCTCTCCTGTTGTGGAGCACATGCTCCGGACGCGAAGGCTCAGCAGCCATGGCTCACAGGCCCAGCCGCTCCGTGGCATGTGGGATCTTCCTGGACCAGGGCACGAACCCTTGTCCCCTGCCTCGGCAGGCGGACTCTCAACCAGTGCGCCACAAGGGAAGTCCTCGCATTGGGTTTTAAGAGGAACAAAAGGGTTGAGACCACATAAAACTTTACATTCTATCTTTTCCTTTTTTTTTTAAATGGAAGGACATTGACCCCAAGTTACACGAAACCAATTATTTCTAACATTTGGAAAGGAAACACGGGCTATTTTGGCAACTCCATTTGCTACCAGATGAAATCTCAGAGGATGTGGAGCAGTAACCTACAATTCGAGCTACCATTTTCCAAGTGTCAAGGCCAAACCCACAAAGACTCACTGTTTTCTGGGTCCAGCACCTGTTGTGTAGGTAGCGGGAACCAAACCTGGGAAGAGTGAAGTGTTAAATTTTCCCTTCACCTGGGAAAACCAGAGGCCTGCCTGCCCGAAAAGAGCCATTTGAAAGTCCATGGATTCTCAAAGTGAAAAGTATCGTGAAAGGTGAGAGGGTAGCATAGCATGTATTACTAATAGTTACTTTATTCATTACAAAGCCAGTCTGTTTCTAAGCATTTGTATACCTTAAAGCTTTGTTCTGATTTTTACACTACTCACTTTATTATACAGTATACATTCTTCCATTTTTAAAGAATTAATAATTATCAAATTATATTACTCTATTCTTATTATAAATCATCCATAATGCCAACCCTCAATCATTCACCCAATATTTAGAGTGCCTACTCTCTGTCATATGACAGACACTATTCAAAGCACAGGAGATGCATCACCAGATTTAGATAGAATAAACATAACCTGCCTTTAACAGAATTTATATTCTGGAAAGGGGAGTTATTCACCCCCCTCCCACACACCACTCCATAAATATATGTATGTGTTTAATGTTTAACTATATATATATATATATATAGCATAATATAATTTCATAGTGTTCAATTAGGTGGAAAGTACTAAGAAAAAGCTAAAGTAGAAGACACTAAGAGTGACTGGATATGGAGAGAAGAAGCAGGTGCAGTCCTAAATAGGAGGATAGACCTCCTCAACAAAGTTTTAGTCAATTCAGGCTGTTATAACAAAAACACCACACATGGCTTAAAAAACAAAGCTATATTTCTCACGGTTCTGGAGGCTGGAAAGTCCAAGATCAAGGAGCAGAGACCCAGTGTCTGGCTGTGTCCTCACATGGCCAAGAAGGAGCTCATCTCTCTTCTCACAAGGGCGTTGACCCCATTCGTGGATGTTCTACCTTCATGACTCAATTACCACAAAAGACCCAGACTCCAAATATCATCAAATTAGGGGTTTAGGATTCAATGTAAATATGGGGGGGACATGCATATTCAGTCCATAGCAAAGGGGTATTTGAGTCAAGCTTGCAGGAGGTGAGGGGTTGCATAGAGCAGCTACACACAGGGAGAGGGTCCAGGCAGTGGGACCTGCTGTTACAAAGATGTCAAGTTGACAGCTGGAGGAGTAACTAGCATGCTGGTGTAACTGGGGAGCAAGGGTGAGTGAGGGGGGATAGTAGGGATTGGGATGGGGGAGGGGTGAGAGGTGGCAGGTTATGAAGCTATTTGTAGACCACTGCAAAGAACACTGCAACTAGAAGACAACTGCAAACATTCTGGTATTTTTCCTCCCGACTTTTTTCTACGTTTGCACATCTAAGAACAATTTATAATGGTTTGATAAAACATTAAACATATTAGAGATACTCTTGAAACAGGAGGGAAAGGGGCAGGGCACAACCTTTAAAAGAATGACAGAACCATAGGACATGACAAAAACTGGTTAAAGCCAATTAGGTTCAAGATGGCAGAAGATATGACTTCCAGTAGACTTTGAGCCTCATTATACACTCACTGCAATACATTAGCATCTAAATAACATACCCACAGGAGCCATGACAGTTCTGAGGCCAACCATAAAAGGTCAAGAAGTGGGCAGTGGCCCAGTTCCTGGAAATCTCTGCCCCTTCCCCCATATAATTGGAATAATCCTCCTACTCATTAGCCTATGAAATTATCCAGCCCATAAAAACTAACCACGCCGTATTTCAAGGCACTCTCTCACCTTCTGAGGTAGTCCACACTCTGTCTGTGGAGTGTGTTTCTCTCTAAATAAATCCACTCCTTATCACTTCATCCTGAATTATTTGCAACAAAGCAAGAACCTTAAATTCACCAGGAACACTCTGTCCTATCAATTAATGATACTTTAAAATTACTTCTCCATGATATGAAAAACATTCTCTATCAACACATTTAAGGACTGTACAGTATTCTATGTATCCTTCCAATGGATGGGCTTAAGAAAACAGATTTTGCTCCTGGCATGTTCCTGGAATAATGATACAATGAGTTCATACATAATGTCCAAACACTCCCTAGTTATGTTTGTTTCATGCTTTGAGGAAACCAGGAAAAAAACTGAAAAATTAAAAAAAAACTTTACTTGGGCATTATTGATCTTTTCAATGTGGGTCTTCTACTTTTCCAGGAAACAAACAAAAAAGAGGGCCCCCTGGGGGAATAACTCAATGTGCAATCCTTTAGCTAGATCTGGGGCCATCAGTTCTGCCCCTGTGAATCAAGTATTTCAATGCATTTCTTGGGTGAAAACTGAAATCCTTCATGTTATTATCTTAGTAAAGAACACAGAACTAAAGCAGTTTAATAAAGGTAACCCTTGCTCTTCTGGCTTGTGTATCACAACCAGAAAAAAAAATGTCCCAAGAGGCAATGTTATTGTATGGTGACAGCTATCAAAATTCATGGATATTTACCTACAAGGATGTATTCAGCCTTTCACAGCTGTGGATGGAACCTTAAAAACACAAACCTAAATCTTGGACAAATTCCTTAAACTCAATATTGTGCTGTGAACAATAAGAGAATGGCATTCACTAACTTGGCTGACACCATCGGGCCCTGATCTATGATACATCCAGAAATAGCAAACATTGTTCCAAGAAACCTTGATTTTTTTTCCAAAGAAAAGAGAAAGAAAGAAAGGAAGATAGAAAGGAAGGAAGGAAAGTGTCATTTATATGGATATTTGAGAGGAAAGAGTTTTTAAAGCTTTGTTTTACTTTTAAATAAAATGTATAGAAGTGTATTCTGACATAAGAACAGCTGGCAAATTTAACATGATAATGTAAACATCTGTTCCTCTTCGTATGTCGAAATTAGCACATCAGATGGTAGTTTAAAAGTTCAGATTGGTCTTAAAATAGTGCTCTGAAGTAAATGACAAAATCAGGAAGAGAGAATGAAGGAAAGGGGCAAATAAATCCTTGAACTGTGCCCCCAACACTCTTTAATGCTGTATCCCATTCCTTTGCCAATCATCTTAAATTCAGTTGCATTTTAATAGCTGCTTTAACGTAATGGGAAATTTCCTTTCGATTCTCTTTTCACAGGGCGGTGTAAAATTGATATAGGGCCGACGTTGCTTGACATGCAATTCTCCAGCCCCTTCTGAAATTCTGCTGAACTTTCTCTTTACAGCAAATAAAGCGGGTAAACTCAATGGCCATGGAATTGGCACTATTAAATTCAGGGACATAAAATAAGGCACTAGAGGAGATAACTTCCCTCTCACAAAGACCTTTAAAAAAAGTGCACCTCCCTAAGCTATTACCTTAGCAGTTGGAGTACAAGCAAATTTGAGGGTGGCAATAATGGTTCTTTTCACCTGAGAAGTCCACCACCAGCAAAAGAGAAGGCATTGCTAATAGGCCCACAGAAGGGTGTCATTATTCTGAATCTGATATGATCTGAAGGACACACGTGTTCATGATAAATGTAGTTCTTATGACAACTGATTGGACCCCTTCAATTCAGATATACGAATCTGAAATCCTCATCTAAATATCCTCATTTGGAGGAAAACAATTTGGTTTCGTTGTTGTTGCTTTCCTTTTTCCCTTAGTGTTTAATGGATTAATGCCTTTGTGGGTGGTGAGAAAAAGGAGTATTAAAATTTAGGAAGGAGGAAGCAGAAGCTTGAGTCTGGCACCTCAGACCACGTGCCATCCTGACATGCTAGGAATACACAACAAGTCCCAGTGAGATTTGAACTAGCAACCCTACCATGTGATCCAGCAATTCTGCTCCTGGGCATATATCCAGAAAAAACAAACACACTAATTTGAAAAGATACATGCACCCCAATGTTCATAGCAGCACTATTTACAATAGCCAAGACATGGAAACAACCTAAATGTCCGTCAACTAAAGATTGGATTAAGAAGATGTGGCATACATATGGTTTATCACCAAGTGTTTGAAGAAGAAATGAGACATCAGAAGAGAGGAGCTGGTGAGTGAGCCAAGGAGGCTGGGTGGCTGGCATATCTGGCACAGCCTGTGGGATCTGAGGAATCCCATTCACAGACAGCCTGCTACTTGACTCTGTTGAGTGAAGTGATTCTGAAGATGACTGAACCCACCTTTGAATGTCCAGAAGCTCTCTGTCTCTCCAGCCAGCTTCTGGTGGGTGGGAAAGGAAGGCAGCATGTGGCCTGGAAGGAGTCTGCCAATGTTGTTTCTACTCTTTTTATTTAATATTTTATTGAAGTATAGTTCATTTACAATGTTATGTTAATTTCTGCTGTACAGCAAAGAAATTCAGTTACACATACACACACACACACACACACACACACGTATATTCTTTTTCATATGCTTTTCCATCAAGGTTTATCACAGAATATTGAATAGAGTTCCCTGTGCTAAACAGTAGGACCTTGTCATTTATCCATCCTATATATACTCGTTTGCATCTGCTAATCCCAAACTCCCAGTCCATCCCTCCCCTATCCCCCTTCTCCTTGGCAACCACAAATCTGTTCTCTATGTCTGTGAGTCTGTTTCTGTTTCTTAGATAAGTTCATTTGTGTTGTATTTTAGATTCCACGTATAAGGGATGTCATATGGTATTTGTCTTTCTCTTTCTGACTTACTTCACTTAATATGAGAATCTCTAGGTCTATCCATGGTGCTTCAAATGTTGCTTCTGTTATTAATCTGACCTCCTCTGTAGGTCGGCACTACAGCCAAACCACATTAGAAAGGAAGAGAATATATTGGTATCAAGATGGTTTATTGAGATACCAAATTGTATTTATCTTTCCCTCCCTGTTCTAAGCCGATGACAATGCCTCCATGCTCCCAGTCTGAGGAGTGATGGCATCACAAGGAAGAAAGCACAAGCTGCTTAAAACAACTTCCTTACTGGTTTTTCTCCAATATTGCAACTCATAGCCATGAGGGACTATTTAAATTTCAATGTAAATTAATTAAAATGAAATATTCAGTCCCTGTTTGGCACTAACCATATTTTAAGGAATCAATAGCCACATGTAGCCGATGGCTACAATGTTGGACACGGCAGGATAGAACATTTCCACCATTGCAGAATGGTCCACTGGTAACACTGGGAGGGCAGACACAGAAACAACAGGAGAGAGGAGATGTCCATCCATAGGAAAAGGTGGGTGTCTCATACTGGCTGAATGATGGCTTGGGGAACAGGACATCCTCAGAGGGAAAGGCCCCTGATGGAGTGAGGATGGCCAGACCCTGGGCCTCAGCACTTCCAGAGGTCACTCCCAGATGAAGGACTCACTGTTGAACATGTGCAGGCCTTATGCCAGGTTTCTGGAAGGATATGGCTTTTCTTTCTTCTCCTTCTTCTTCTCCTCCTCCTTCTTCTTTTAATTAGGGGAGGGCTTTGTCTTTTTTTTAATTGAAAGAAGGCTTTTCAGATCTATCCATCAAATTACTCGTTAACTTTGCTCACTTAAGATAAGCCTCACTGAAGTTGCCAGAAAAAAAAAGTCAGTATTGAATAAATGGAGAGATAACATTGGATTCAAAATCAGGGCATCCAGCCTACGAAATACCTGATCAGTATTTCTCAAAAATATCAAGGTCATCAAAACCAAGGAAAGTCTGAGAAACTGTCACAGATAAGAGGAACCTTAAGGAAACATGACAAGTAAATGTAACATGGGATTCTGGATGGGACCCCGAAGCAAAAGACATTAGGTAGAAACTAAGGAAATCTAAATAAACTATGGACTTTTGTTAATGACAATGTATCAATATGGGTTCATAACAAATGTAGCATGCTAATATAGGATATTAATAATAGGGGAAACTGAATACAGGGTATATGGGAACTCCCCATTTTAATCTTCTCAATGTTTTTTCTGAAAATCTAAAACTATGCTAAAAAGTAAAGACTATTAAAAAATCATGTATTCATAATTGCCCAAACTTGATGTCCTTCATTAGGTGAATGGGTAAACAAACTGTGATACATCCATAAAAGTAGAATACTATTCAGCACTAAAAAGAAATGTCCTACCAAGTCATGAAAAGACATGGTGGAAACTTAAGTGCATATTACCAAATAAAAGAGGTCAATCTGAAAACGCTACATACTGTATGATTCCTGAATGTGTGGGGCAGGAGGTATTAAGGAAATATTTGTCCTTTCCTCTCAGTTTTGCTATAAACCTAAAGCTGTTTCAGAAAAAATACTCTTAAAAAACAACAAGGCATCTGAGTTGAATAAGCACAACCACCACTGAGTAGATGCATGGCTGTGAGGCTTAGATTCATCAACCTTCCTGAGATGTGATTTGCTCATGCAAAGACATAGTTGAAAGGAACAAAATTTACTTTCTCACAAAGTTCAAACGTTTCATGAATTTAAATAGAGGAAGGAAAGACTCAATTCATAAATGATGAACTTAGCTGTATCAAGAACTAAATCTTACTTTTTTAGAACAAAGTCTTAATTGGTAAATTAAAAGAAAAATGTGTGTGTGTGCGTGTGTATGTTTGTGTTTAAAGATGTGATGCTGTCAGGGATCTGAGTAGGTTTGAGCATTGGAGAATGTAACTTCTTGACTCACTCATTTACGATGCTTCAAACATCGAATGTACGGACCACAGGTCAACCTGAGCCATGGATGTCTTCATGAGTTCATTGATTTAGGGATCAAGGAAATATTTTAGAGAATTTTTTTTAATGAACTCAACTTCCCTGTCTGTTTCAAGAACAACCAACTCAATGACTTAGACCAGGATAGAGTACCTCAAGAGAGGTTAGGCAGAGTTAACAACTGCCAGGGAGAAATTAGCTTTTTTAATGGCCATTTAAAGATGACTTTTCACTGAGACGCAGGAGGAAAAAAAAGATAACTGAATTTAAGATGAGATTGGAACTTAAAAGAATTATGTCTCTAGGATAGAAAAGATTCCAAACCTGTTTATTTAATTTGAATCAAAATTCTAAGAAAGTGCAAGATGAAGAGGTGAGAACGGGGGTATTAATCCATAATTTCCTGCTTCTTGGACTCATCTGGAATCCTTGTTTGGGGGGCGAAAAAAGCAAAGAGCTTATCAAATCTTTCTCTTCAAACCAGAACCTCAATAGCAAATGCTACTAAATATACCAAACTTTCTACTGATAATATTTCTTCCCTTTTGTTTTCTTTTTATTTTATTTTATTTTTCTTTTGTGGTACGCAGGCCTCTCACTGTTGTGGCCTCTCCCATTGTGGAGCACAGGCTCCGGACACGCAGACTCAGCAACCATGGCTCACGGGCCCAGCCGCTCCGCGGCATGTGAGATTCTCCCAGACCGGGGCATGAACCCGTGTCCCCTGCATCGGCAGGCGGACTCTCAACCACTGCGCCACCAGGGAAACCCCATTTCTTCCCTTTTAATAGGGATCTTTCTGACCATTTTTCTCTGGACCATCTGAACGGGCCCTAGTGATAACAAGACATGTATTCACCATCTGGGAGGATGCTAAGTATTTTTGTTCTATCCAAATCTTTAGGATAAAAGAATGGAGGTTCTTCATTCCAAATTCACATTGTGGCTTTGCTTCTTATTTTTTAAATTTTTATTTTATATTGGAGTATAGTTGATTTACAATGCTGTGTTAGTTTCAGGTATACAGCAAAATGATTCAGTTATATATATATATATATATATATATATATGTATATATATATGATTTGTATCATTAAACAAATGATAAATTTGTATCATTATTTTATGTTCCATATATAAGTGATACCTGACATTTATCTTTGTCTGACTGACTTCACTTGGTATGATAATGTCTAGGTCCACCCATGTTGCTGCAAATGGCATTATTTCATTCTTCTTTATGTCTGGGTAATATTCCATTGTATATATGTATATGTGTATATATATATACAAATATATATACACATACATACACACATACAGCATCTTCTTCATTCATTCATGTGTTGATGGACATTTGGCTTTACTTATTAACAGATAAGTGATTTTGAGCAAATTACTTAACTTCATCCTCAGTTTCATCATTTTAAAAATGGGAGCAATCCTTTTACCTAGGAAATTTGCTTTAACCATGAAAAGCAGAAACCTATATTATACAAAGAACCTACAACAGCACTAGCACTCTTCACTCCCCTGGAATGCTCACCCAGAAAACAACTGAAGGTAAAAGCTTCTCTCCATCTGCTCTGCAAGGACAGCCTTGAGATCGAAACGTTATCATTCATAGTGTGTTAAGCCAAACTCCCTCTATCTGGACCTAATGTGGATTTCTCGTTCCTAGGTTGAACAGCCTCATTCTGAGTAACACATCATTTCTTTCCATATGCTTTATATCCTACTTGGTTTGGGAGAAGTTTAATCTCTTTGAGATGATTGGAAAATGTCTGATAATTCATGTGCGTATTTTAAAGTCTAACTCCCAACTGAGATTGTATTTTCCCTTATCCAAATTCTTCAGGTACACCCAGAGGGGTTCTGCAGTCAGCTTATCCTGGCTCAAGAGAGCAGATTGCTAACAGCTCAGAAATTCTGTGAGATGGTTGTGAAATATAATCAACATTAAAAACTAAAATTATATAAACTTACAATGAATAAATCATATAAAAAATAAAACGAATATTCAAAACTACTGATTTGTCAATTATTTTAGTGCATTTCACAACTATCTGTGCTCTTGAGGTTACTCTGCCTATTGTAAGTGTGTGACATGAATACCATAGGTCTTATACCAACTCCACCTTCAGTGGTGTCACGTTGAGAGCATACAATCAGCCATAGTGAGTGTATTCACACCACAGTGATTGACAGCACCACACATCAGGGCTTGGTTTATTGTTTCACTGACTGTCTAAATTTTAGAAAGTATTGGAGAGAGAAAACTCTAATTCGAAAAGGTACATGCACCCCAATGTTCATAGCAGCACTGTTTACAATAGCCAAGACATGGAAGCAACCCGTGTCCATCAACATATGAATGGATAAAGAAGATGTGGCATATATATATATACATACACACACACACATATACACACACACACACACAATGGAATATTACTCAGCCTTAGAAAAGAATGAAATAATGCCATTTGCTGCAACATGGAAGGACCTAGATATTATCTAATACTAAGTGAAGTAAGTCAGAAAGAGAAAGACAAATATCATATGATATCACTTATACGTGGAATCAAAAGAGAAGATATAAATTAACTTATTTACAAAACAGATATAAACTCACAGACACAGAAAACAAACTTATGGCTACAAAAGAAGCAGAGGGGTAGGGATAAATTTGGAGTTTGGGATTAATGGATATATACTATTATTTATATATAAAATATATAATCAACAAGAACCTACTGTATAGCACAGGGAATTATACTCAATACTTTGTAATAAATTATAAGGAAAAAGAATCTGAAAAAGAATGTATATATATATATATATACATATACATATATATGTGTACATATATGTATTATATTATATACAACTGAATCACTGTGCTGTTCACCTGAAACTAGCACAACACTGTAAATCAACTATACTTCAATAAAAGATTAAATTAAATTTAAAAAATCTTGGTCAAAAGAAATTATTGGAGAAATGCAATCATACAGATTAAAGTTTAAAGTATGTCATACTGTATCTATTACATGTAAATAACACAAAAATTGATGAAATATTCTATTTGAAAACTATTATCTGATTCATCAAAAAACTTGCTCCCATCATTGACAAACAAGTGACGTTTCAACATCTGTCTTCATTGTTTCACTTTCATCTTCGTCATTAACGTGAATGAAAATATCAACCAATATTCATGTTGAGCTACACTTTTACAGGTTGACTATGAACAGCCAAATTTGGCAAAAATCAACAAGGACATTCTGTGATATGTAAGAGTAATATATATTTTTACTTTTACGTATAAAGTGCATGCTATGCATCCTTTATATAAATAAATTTAAAATAAGCTTACATACACACACACACACACACACACACACACACTTTTGGAGAGCTTGCTGTTAAACATTTATCATGGACATGAAAAAATTGTCTCTGTATGTTATTTCCATGCATTACAGTGAATGATTCATATCTTTTCATTTATTAAAGTCTGTACTGCTATTTCTGCCAAATCATACAACTACAGGATCATTTCAAACTGTGTTCCAGTGCTTGGAATTCTACTACAGAAAAGAGCTTGGGTTTTGATATTGGACTGTATGCAGGCGAGCATAGTGATTTGCCTGCCAGGAATGTGTGCATTCCAGAGACAGCCTGCTGGGCTTTCAATCCCAGCCCCACCATTTACAAGCAGGCAAATTATTCGTTCACTCCATGACACATTAAAAAAAAAAAAAAAAAAAAAAACTTCTGGAACTTAAAACTAAAACAATTAGTTTTCCTAAATTACAATGCTGAGTCTATTTATTTGCTAGGCCAGGGAACACTCATTTGTGAAGAAATTCATTAAATAGTTCACTGAGGAGGAGAAGTGGGTTTTTTTTTTTCAAGGCTAGAAAGGGGAGGTTGTGGAGTTTGTGCCAACTCAGTAATGAAATCCAGCGCCTGAAGGAAGGGAATGAGCCCCTATGTCTGTACACAGTGGGTTATAAGAAATCCCATGTGTTCTTGGTTCAGACAAGTCTCTTCAGCAAGGTCCAGTATCAATCATTCAAAGTCCATTGTCTCTTATCAGCTTCAGCTGGTTAGAACCAGTTGTGAGGAAACACAACAGTCAAGTTTCTTGTGTTTGTTGTCTTGTGTTTTTATGTTTTGTTTGCTATATAACATCATTTTAAAAGATAATATTACCCATCTTTGCAACACTACTTACAATAGCCAGGACATGGAAGCAACCTAGATGTCCACTGACAGATGAATGGATAAAGAAGACAGCGGACTATTACTCAGCCATAAAAAAGGAATGAAATTGGGTCATTTGAAGAGACGTGGATGGACCTAGAGACTGTCATACAGAGTGAAGGAAGCCGAACAGAAAGACAAATATCGTATATTAATGCATGTATATGCAATCTAGAAAAATGGTACCCATGAACCTATTTTGCAGGGCCAGAATAGAGACACACACATAGAGAACAGATGTGTGGACATGGAGGGGGGAGGAGGGATGAATTGGGAGGTTAGGATTGACATATATACACTACCATGTGTAAAACAGATAGCTAATGGGAACCTGCTGTATAGCACAGGGAGTTCACCTCGGTGTTCTGTGATGACCTAGATGGGTGGGATGGGGGGTGGGAGGGAGGTCCAAGAGGGAGGGGATATATGTATACATACAGATGATTCACTTCATTGTGCAGCATAAACTAACACACATTGTAAAGCAACAATACCCCAATTTTTAAAAAATGATATATTACCCAGAGGAGAAAAGTATAATTCAGAAAAGATATGTGTACCCCAATGTTCATAGCAGGACTATTTACAATAGCCAAGACATGGAATCAACCTAAATGTCCATCAACAGGTGAATGGATAAAGAAGATGTGGTCTATAGACAATGAAATATTAAATGAAATATTAAATGAAATATTAAATGAAATATGAAATGAAATATTGTTGAGCCATTAAAAAATGAAATAACACCATTTGCAGCAATATGGTTGGACTTAGAGATTATCATACTAAGTGAAGTAAGCCAGAGAAAGACAAATAACATATGATATCACTTCAATGTGGAATCTAAAAAATGATACAGATGAACTTATTTACAGAACAGAAATAGACTCACAGCCATAGGAAACAAACTTCTGGTTACCAAAGGGGAAAGGTGGGGGAGGGATAAATTAGGAGTTTGGGAGTAACATATACACACTACTATATTTAAGATAGATAACCAACAAGGACCTACTATAAAGACCTACAGGGAAATATACTCGATATCCTGTAATCTATAAAGGAAAAGAATCTGAAAAAGAATATATATATATATATTATATAAATTATAATATATATAATACATATATATATACACATATACGTATATATGTATCACTGAATCACTTAGCTGTACACCTGAAACTAACACAACATTGTAAACCAACTATACTTCAATATAAAAAATAAAATAAAATAAAAAGATATATTAGATTCAAATGTTTAAAAATATCTAGAACAGAAAAATAGTTTCACTCTACTGAAAACAGATTGGCCTAAGCCAGTGATGTGACAGGAATTCCATGATTCTCAGTACAGCCCACTATGGCATATGTATGTCACATTACGGACTCCACAGAAATATCAGGAATAAAGTTACTAATGTATGTGAAATGCTTAGAACCGGGCCCATGGTCTACCTTTGGTGGGTGTCAGTTGTTTACATTCTTATTTCAGAAAATGCTGAATAAAATCTAGCCTATTCCTACAACCCAGTAGACCTGACAGTTAACACCTTAGATTCCTCATATGAAAGAGGGTTCCATCACTTATGATATTCATCTTTGCGATTCCAGAGCTTGGCACAGTGTCTTGGACACATTATGTTCTCAGCAAATGGTTGTCACTGTTAAATTATTCTAGGGAGGCACTGATATTCCTGGGATTTTTATTTTGAACATGGACTGAGATCATCTCCAAGCACAGTAAAAAATACATTTTCATTATTTAAAAAAAAGCAAAGATGAATTTATTAAGTGACAACCGTATATTCATTTGTATCCATATTTTATAGAAAGTGATGCACAGAAAGGCTCCTTATCCAGGTCCAACAAAGAAGTAAATGGTGCAACCAAGATTTGAACCTGTAACCCTGGAACTCCAAAACACACGTTCTGGCCACTATGGCATAGTGCCTTCTTTAAATACTCTAGAATTTGTCCGTGAAGAATTTCAGAATTCATGAGAAAAGACTTATGTGTCATTGGAAAAAAAATCCTCTAGCTGATTTCAAAAGAAGTGATGAATGTCCCCTTTGGGGAATCATAAGGGAGGGTTGAAAGTGAATAAAAGAAACTAAACACATAAGAAACAAATTCACCAGCCAGGACATTCCCCAGAGACCATGGCAGCTGACTCCCTGGGTTTCTGAACAGTTCATTTTGGATTCCTTTTGATAACATCAGAAGATAATACCTTAAGCAATTTTAATCCCATTACCTGCACATAATTGGGGAATCTTTTTTTACCTAATTTCTCTTACTCTATGTTAATATTTTCTTTTCCCACATTAGCAGAAAAGGGAAAAAGGAAAGGAAAATGGAAAGGACCTAGAACAAAAAATGTATTGATTTTTCTTTGTACCAACCTTCATGTACTGGACTCTCATTAACACTTAAACAACAAGGCCTTAACTTTAACTCATATCAGCTGTGACATCTTTCTTTTTTAAAATTTATTTTATTGAAGTATAGTTAATGTACAATGCTGTGTTAATTTCTGCTGTACAGCAAAGTGATTCAGTTATGCATATATTTATATTTTTTTTCACATTCTTTTCCATTATGGTTTATCACAGGATATTGAATATAGTTCCCTGTGCTATACAGTAGGATCTTGCTGTGGATCCATTCTCTATATAATAGTTTGCATCTTCTAATCCCAAACTCCCAATCCATCCCTCTCCCACCCTTCTCACCCTCGGCAAACACAAGTCTGTTCTCTATGTCTGGGAGTCTGTTTTGTAGATAAGTTCATTTGTGCCATATTTTAGATTCCACACATAAGTGATATCATATGGTATTTGTCTTTCTCTGACTTACTTCACTTCGTATGATAATCTCTAGGTCCAGCCATATTGCTGCAAAAGGTATTATTTTATTCTTTTTTATGGCTGAGTAGTATTCCATTGTGTGTGTGTGTGTGTGTGTGTGTGTGTGTGTGTGTGTGTGTGTGTTTATACCACACCTTCTTTATCCATCATCTGTCAATGGACATTTAGGTTGCTTCCATGTCTTGGCTATTGTGAATAGTGCTGCTATGAACATAGGGGTGCACGTATCTTTTTGAATTATAGTTTCGTATGACATCTTTCTTTGCCCCTTAGGGTTCATCTGATCTCTGAGAGCATTCATTTCAGTAATCTATTACTACTCTGTAAACTCTGCCAAACTTAGTGCCTTCAAGGGTGGATCCCCACATTTCCTTAAAGGGCCTGATAATACATATTTCAGACTTTGAAAGCCATATGGTCTCAATCATAACTACTCTGCCCTGGTAGTGCAAAACCATCAATAGACAATATATAAACAAATAAGTATGTCTGTGTTCCAATAAACCTTGATTTACAAAAATAAGCAGAAGGCCGCATGGGTTCTAGTTTGCTGACTCTTTGCTAAAACCAACCATCTATTATTTCTCACAATTTTCTGGGCTCTTCTTCTCTACATGTGATATTGGCTGTAACAACATTAATCAGGGAGCCTGGCTTAGGCTGGAACATCCCCAAAAGCTTCACTCACATGTCTGGCACCTCAACTGGGTTGGCTCGAACAGCTGGGGACTTTCTGATCCACTTTCTTTGTGGGTTCACCTATCTTTCCGTAGTCTAGCTCACACATCTTCACATGGAAGTCAGATAGATCCCAAGAGCATGAATGTAAAAACTGTTAGGGGTCTTCCCTGGTGGCACAGTGGTTGAGAGTCCACTTGCCGATGCAGGGGACACGGGTTTGTGCCCCGGTCCAGGAAGATCCCACATGCCGCGGAGCGGCTGGGCCCGTGAGCCATGGCCGCTGAGCCTGCGCGTCCGGAGCCTGTGCTCCACAATGGGAGAGGCCACAACAGTGAGAAGCCCGCGTACCGCAAAAAACAAAAAAAACCAAACTGTTAGGTCTCCTGATGTCTAGAAGGAGAACTGGCACAGAGTTAGGTGGTCAAAGCAAGTCATAGCAAAGCAGCCTAGACTTATGGGGAAGGGAAATGGATTCTGCCTGCTTATGGGAAGAGCGGCATGCTCATCCAGGGATGGAAAGGGTTGTCATGGCCACCTTTACAAACAACCTACCTTAGCACTTATCACGTGAGTCACATAACTTATCGTAAGATAGTGGTGTGTGCAGAGGTCCCAGATCACAGGACTTCATGGTCTCACTGAAGAAAAGTGGGGCCGCTGCATGTATGGCAAAAATAATTCATCTGCCAAACATTGATTAAGTTTCCAGTAAGGGCCAGTTACTGTGCGGGATGCCAGCGATACTAAAAATACAGACAGACTCATCTCCCGCTTCAAGTTTACAGGATATGAGAAAGAAGGGCCTGAAAGAAAGTAATTTCAGCAGCATAACACATTCTAGACTAGACATTTGAATAATAGAAGAGCCATGGGTGTCCAGTGAGAGGGATTCACCTGAAGATGTAAGGAAGGCTTTGAGGAAGAAATACTATTAGACAAATGCTTATGAACAAGGAGGGGTTGGCGTGGTGGCCCAGATGTGGACTGTTCTAGACAAAAGGAGCCGTGTGGAAGTGGGAAGAGGCTAGAAGAGCTTGGCTGCTCCGAGAACTGTAGACCAATGGGTTAAATGAGGCTGCGAAGTCCAGCAGGGAGCAGAGTCACAGAGGCCTTGAGTGACGTGGGAAGATGACCTACATTCACCCTGCAGGAAAAAGTGATCTGATGCAGGATTTCAGAGTGTTAAAATTTTAAGGAACCGTGTAGGACAGAAATCGGTGAAACAAGAAACGAGAGACAGAGATATGTGTTAGAAGGCCATTACAGTACTGAGGGCAAGAATTGATGATGACTTAAAAAAAAACCACATTTCAACCTGTTTTGTTTGTTCATGCTGCCTGGTGAGCTGAAGACTGCTTCAGAAGACTTTGGCTTAGAAGAAGAACAATGCATGAGGAAGAAAGTCCAAAGAAATAAATCTAGAGCTTATTGTCTTTATAGTAAGATCACTTGAATAAGACTGTTCTGGACAAATGCAAAAAGACATTAACTTGACCTTCAAGAATTAAATCATTGTTAACTTCAATAAGGGGCCTTGTGACATAATACATTCTTAACAAATATAAACGGCTGTCTTTTTTTGTATTCCAAGCTAGAATTTGCATTAGTGCTGAATGTAATGCTTTTAAACATGTTTTAAAAGTATCTCTTGTTTTTTCTCAAGTTCTATAAGTAATGCATATTTATTCATCATAGAAAAATGTTCCAGTAAGGGAAGACAAAAGAGAAATAATAAAGAGGGGTTTTGAGAAGGAAGAACAGAAGTTCCTTCTTTAGTCTCTTACTTTTGCCCCTTCACTCCCCCCACTTCCTTTCTAAAAAGCGTTAAGATTCATTGTCCTATATTGGGCACAAGCAGACAAAATGGAAGCAAAAAGAAATGGCAATGTTAATTTTACTTCTTCCCAATGTCTCTATTTAGTGCTCAGAGCAAGACCAATAGCTCAACAGTCCCTTGAACTATGAATAAAAATGCCATGGAAATTGTAAATGGAGACCATAATGCCTTCTGATCTATACTCTAGAGATAATCAGATACCTCTGGTCATACTCCCCCCCCAAAAGTCACAGAGACGCCACACACATACACAAAAACACACTCGTGCGCACACATGTAAATGCGTACACATGCATCACACACCCACACATATTACACACACACATGCAGACACATATGTGCACACACATGCATACATACATATACACACGAAGCTGTTTCCCTTTGCTGATGGTCCCACTTCACTCCCCAGACACATGCATCCTCTGTGCTCATCTTAGGGTGGCTAATTTCCACTCTTCCTTCAACACTTGCTTAGAGGTAATCTCACTCAAGAATATATTCCTATATATTCCTATAGAATATTCTATAAACACGTCCATCCTAACAATGGTTATTTGGTTTAAAATGGTTTGTTTACTGACTTATCTCCTCCAGTAGACCCTGGGTGCCACAAGAGCAATGCTCTTGTGTTGTTTACCATTATATACCAGGGAGTTAACATAAAGCTGGGCAATGAGTAAATGCTTGATAAATGGTTTCTGAGCTGCATGCGGTGAAATGCAAAGTGGAAGTAGTTTTGGCACAAAGAACAATAATATCCCAGTTCCCAGGAGCAGGATGGTGGCAAGGGTTGATGTCTTCATTTAGGAGGACCAATCTAATAAGTAATTCTTTATATCCTAAGTGAAAACATTACTCATGTATAATTATCTGTCTGCTATTATCAAAATACATTACCACTGAATTCAATGCTTTCCCCACCTTTTAATTTTTTAACTTTTATACAGCTAACTTTTACCTGTGAATTATTCATAATACATTTTAAATGAGTATAAGATAATTGACCTTGTCTGCATGAGGCACCCATAATCTCACCCTGTAATAATTAACTCTCAGATGTGGGCCATTATTAAAGGATAATGACTTTTCATCAGTTTGGCAATACGTTATGGCTTCGTAGGTCCATTGGATTCTGTATTTCGCACCTTTGCTTTTTAATTTCCTCCCAAGATGTAACACTGCTAGCTAACTGCGTGTCTGGAAATGAACTCAGCACATTTCCAATCACACCAGGGAATCTTGCTCCCCTATGAGTTCACTGCATTGTCATTTACCTCTTTCATGAAGCCAAAATTCTGGAAGCTCTTCTAGAACTCCAGACCATTTTGTCTTCCTCATTTCCCTAAACTCTCCTTTTCCTTAAATAGCCATCAAGGCTTACTGACTTTTTTCCTGAAACTTGCCCCATCCTCTATCTCAGCTATGTGCCCCCCCACACCCCGGGTCAGGCCTCAATAACTCTGACTTAGACTAGAGAACTAGGCTCCTCACCCAACTCCCCTCCCCAGCCTCTGCCCCTAAATCCTTTCTGATGAGAATTCTAAAGCACAAAACACACCCTGTCACGTGACTGCTTAATCCATTCCAGACGCCCCACCCCAAATGCCCTCAGCATTTAAAAAAACATTAAATGATCAGTTCCAAAAAATCACTGCCCAAAGGCTTGATCATGACTGCATTTCAACAAAACAAAGACCAATTAGAGAATTTTTTCTTGTTGGCAACCAATATAGAGCTTTGTTATACAATGGGATTTGGGGTAGAGATTCATAAATAGATCCCAGCAATGAGTATCTTATAGATAGGAATGTTTCCCCCAGTACTTACAAGAAAAACTAAGGTCTAGAGAGCATGTGATGCTGGGAATCCTGCACAATTTTCATAAATACAGCAGGTTCATATCCTTGGGACCCATGAGTGCAGAATTAGTGCTGATAAACTGTACTTGAAAAAATTTCTCAATTTTTTTGATTCAATATTTTGATGAGTAAATGTTTAACTCAGGATAAGCAAACAGGGTAAAATTAACTTACTAAAGGGACATAGTACAATATTTCCTAACATTTTAATACTCCAATTGTATGCAGATGGTTACTAACAACTACAAATGGTTTTCTGTATTCTTTAAAATCCAGAGTAGATTTGCAGAACAGAATATATGCTCTAAAGTAATAGCTATTTTCTATGGCAGACTTCTTGTAATTCAATCGGATCTTCCTGTCTGCCACTTAACAGGTTTCTCTAGTTTCCATGCACAGGAAGTACCGTCATTTCTGAATATAGAAATTGCTTCCTGTGATTACCAACCACATTTCTGATCAATATTCTCTAAGCATTCGAGGGAGGAACTTAAGAAAAATGTAATTCTGTTTCAAAAGGAAACCCATGAGACTTCCAGAACAGCACACTTCAGATATTAAAAAAAAAAACAAACAAAACTTAAAGTGTTCTGAAGAATGTTAAATATATCTAATGAAATGATTAATAACTGTTTAACCACCCATGGACATCTAGGTAAACTGAATGATCATTAAGAAAAGAGAACAAATTTACGGTTACCAAAGGGGAAACGGGGGTGGACGGAAGGATAAATTAGGAGTTTGGGATTAACATATACACACTACTATACATAAAATAGATAACCAACAAGGACCTACCATACAGCATAGGGAACTCTACTCAATATTTTGTAATATCTGATAAGGGAAGAGAACCTAAAAAAGAATCTCTCTCTATATATTTATGTATATACATTTATATATATTTACGTATATATGTGTATACATAAATATACATACATATACATATATAAATATACATATTTATGTATACACATATATAATTGAATCACAGTACTGTATACCTGAAGCTAACATGATATGGTAAACCAACTATACTTCAATAATAAAAGATAAATTTTAAAAAATTGAAAAAGATCTGTGGGCTTTGCTGGTGGCGCAGTGGTTGAGAGTCCGCCTGCCGATGCAGGGGACACAGGTTCGTGCCCTGGTCCGGGAAGATCCCACATGCCGCGGAGCAGCTGGGCCCGTGAGCCATGGCCGCTGAGCCTGCGCGTCTGGAGCCTGTGCTCCGCAATGGGAGAGGCCACAACAGTGAGAGGCCCGCATACCACAAAAAAAAAAAAAAAATCTGTGCTCAGGAATTGTATCTGTACCCATATCAGCGAGGATCCTCCTTATAATGCTGCGCTTGATCATGACTGCATTCGCACAGAACATCTAGGGTGGGACATTGTTAACAGCACCCCAATTGTACGTACCACATTTTGAGACACACCGATAGAGAGCTTTTAGCAGTAACTATACCAATTCTCCCCCTGCTCACCCTGGCCCTCATCATTCAACTAGTCATGTGCCAAACCTAGAAGGAACATAGCCATGAAGTCAGCCCATCCCTATCCTAGCAACTCAACCTCTAGGTTGCAAAAACCAGGAATTACATAATCCACCCCTCAAATTTTTCCACTTCCAAAGCTTTAGAGCTACCTTTTCCAATACTGTAGCTGCAGGTATTTAAATTTAAATGAATTAAAATTGAATAAAATTAAAAATCCAACTCCTTATCCATAATTACTATAAATCAAGGGCTCCATGGGCACAGGCAGCAAGTGGCCACCATATCAGAGAGTGTGGCTAGAGAACAGTTCACCACTGCAATAAGCTCTATCGGACAGTGCCAATTTAGAGAATATTTAGAATCTTAAAGAAGAAAAAAATCCATAAGTATGACATTATTTCTCATAACTTCTGGTGCCTACAATTCATATCTATTTTTACAAATTATCCAAGCACTACCATTTTAAGTACCCATTTCTGCATAACCAACCATGCCAACATTTTGTGACTTTAAATAATTATCCCATTATTTCTCACAATTCTGTGGGTTGAGTATGTCTCAGCTAAACGAGTCCTTTTCTGCTCTTACTTGGAGTTCCTAGGCTTGTGATGTAATGGCAGCAGAAGTTGGAATGTCCAAGATGACTTCAGCCCCATGACTAGCATGTTGGAAGATTCTTGACTTTTCCTCCATGAAGGGAGGTGTACTGGCATATTGGAAAGGTGGGGGTCATCTGGAGCACTGGGAAAGCTGGGTCTCCCTCTCATCCTCCCTCTCTCTTCCCCAGCCCCCATTTCTCCATGCAGTCCCAGGTCCTCTCCTTCTGGGGGTGGGCCCTTTTTGGAGAACATTTAATACATCCTTAAATCACACTCCTCCACAAACTGTTCTACCACTTCAGTTCTCAGTTCCATAAATTTCCACAGGACTGCTGTGTTTCTAGCCTTCCGGTGTTCATGTAGCTGTCATGCTGCCTTTCAGATATTTTTTGAATTCACGCCTTCTCCACCCCACTAACCCAAAATATGTGTTAAGTTTCCTAAGCAAAGGAATTGGGTCTTCAATATCTAATATCTGTGTATCTCCCCCAGACTTAAAGAAGTTAGCTGAGTGCTGTGCAGAAATTAAGCCATTAATAAAATAATGAACTGAACTCAGCCACCCGTCCCAGATGCCACTGTCTCTGTTCAAAAGCAGGAAGGTGTCCATCCACTTCTATGCTGGGTACTGTGACAGTGAACTTTGGAGTTACAAGAACTAAGAGGTAAATCCCAGATCCAATGCCCCATTATATCACATTGCTTCAAAAACAATCATAGGGGCTTTATAATGTAATTGTGGACATGACTTAAGTCTATGAAAAGTTAGTTACAGAATAAGAAGTAAAAAACAGTTCAAGGCAACAATAGCAAAAATAAGAACTCTTGAAGGAATTCTAACATGAGGCTTTTGGTCCATATATTGCTTAGGAGTTCAGCTGTTCCCTCTTCCTCACAGGAAGACTCCTTGACACACACACACACACACACACACACTTATTTTAGGTGTTGAATGTCTCTAGACTCTTTAAAGGCACTAAACATATAGACAAACTTGCCAATGAAGACTGCCTAGAAAATAAACTGCACTCGTTTTAAAAAATCTAAGCTGTCAGCAGTGCAATTTGCTTTACTGAAAATTCAGATTTTAGTGATTCAGGATTGAACACCATAAACCTGCTTTTGTTGGCAGTAAAAATATTTTCACTACCTCGAGTCATCACAAACACCTAATGTAACTTTTTCTTTCAATGCAGAGATGCTGGGATACTCAGACTCATAACCTACAAGGAAAAAATTTTATCAGCTGCTTTAGCTTTTTGACACAAATCTTTCTATAGGTGATTGAGATGATTTATGTTGGTACTAAGAAATAAAGTGTAAGCAGAAATGAGCCATTTTACAGTATTTTTCTGCACAGCCTCCAAAAGAGTGAAGAAGATGAGATCTCAGACAGGAAAATGGAAATAATGTGTCTTCTTTAATTTATATGAGAGGCAAAAGGAAAATGCATCCCTTCTGCTTTGGCAGTTGGAATTAAAAGAAGCATCCGATGGGATTTTTCACTCAGGCACACCTTGGTTCTCAAGTAATTTACATTTTCAAGATCAAGAGGCTTTCTTAACAAATTTGAAGGTTGTGTACCTCAGAGGTTAGCTAGAAATGTACTCAAATAAAGTTTTAATCCCTATGGCAGATACGAGAGGTGGAAGTGGTAATAAGAGCAAAGGAAGGAACTTGGCATTGGGTGAGTGCTAATATTTACAAATGCAGTAATGCCTGGTGATTGACACTTGAAGCTGGTCAAGGCTCTGGGACCAGACAGAGTAGATCTGAAGTCCACCTCCATCACTCACTTGCTGAGTGACCTTGGGCAAGTAGTTTGACCTCCAAACCTCAGTTTCTCCAAATGTAAGATGCAGGCAATAATAGTACATACCTTACAGATTAGTTGTGAGAATTAAATGACATAATGCATGTAAATCTCTTAGCATACTGCCTGGCACATACTAAGGGCTCAATAAGGATTATCTATGATTATTATTGGCATAGAATTTTTTTTCCTTTAATCAGTACAATTAAAACCACCTCCAAGGTGATATTATCAGCACTTTACATCTAATGAATCAAAAGTACAATAAGGTACCACCTCATATCAGTCAGAATGACCATCATCAAAAAAATCTACAAATAATAAATGCTGGAGAGGGTGTGGAGAAAAGGAAACCCTCCTACATTATTGGTGGGAATGTAAACTGGTGCGGCCACTATGGAGAACAGTATGAAAGTTCCTTAAGAAACTAAAAATCGAGCTACCATATGATCCAGCAACCCCACTCTTGGGCATATATCCAGAGAAAACTCTAATTCGAAAAGATATATGCACCCCAATATTCACAATAGCCAAGACATGGAAACAACCTAAATGTCCATCAACAGAGGAAGAGGTAAAGAAGATATGGTATATATACACACAATGGAATATTACTCAGCCATAAAAAGAATGAAATAATGCCATTTGCAGCACCATGGATGGACCTAGAGATTATCATACTAAGTGAAGTTAACCAGACAAAAACAAATATCATATGATATCACTTGTATGTGTAATCTAAAAAAATGATACAAATGAACTTATTTACAAAACAGAAATAGACGTACAGACATAGAAAACAAAGTTATGGTTATCAAAGGAGAACAGACTAGGGAGAGATAAATTAGGAGTTTGGGGTTAACATATATACACTCCTATATATAAAATAGATAATAGATAACCAACAAGGACTTACTGATAGCACAGGGCACTATACTCAGTATCTTGTAATAACCTAGAAGGGAAAATAATCTGGAAGAAGATTCATATATGTATATATATGAATCACTTTGTTGTAAACTTGACAGTAACACATTGTAAATCAACTATACTTCAATAGGAAAATAAATAAAAATAATAAAAAAATAATAAAAAAATTTAAAAAGTCCAAAAGAAGAGGCAAAACACTTCCCAAGGTTACACTGCCATCAGTTGACGATTGCAAAGTCCATGCTTTTAGCCAGTATGGTCAACAGTCTTGGCTAGGAAGGCTTTAGTTTCCAGTCTGCATAAAACAGCTCTCCAAGTAGAAAACAATGGCCATCTCCAGGCTTTGGTATAGAGTAAGGGGTATTAAAATTTCAATACCACGAGTATTCAATTGGTAATTTTTGAAGAAATGGTTATTACAGATAAGCTCTCACACTTTTGCTGCAATATAGTTCTTTTAGCGCATACGAACGATTTTTTTAAACATCTTTATTGGAGTATAATTGCTTTACAATGGTGTGTTAGTTGCTGCTGTATCACAAAGTGAATCAGCTGTATGTATACATATATCTCCATGTCTCCTCTCTCTTTTGTCTCCCTCTCACCCTCCCCATCCCACCCCTCTAGGTGGTCACAAAGCACCAAGCTGATCTCCCTGTGCGATGCAGCTGCTTCCCACTAGCTATCTATTTTACATTTGGTAGTATATATATGTCCCTGTCACTCTCTCACTTCGTCCCAGCTTCCCCTTCCCTTCAGGACAGGAATAAAGACACAGACGTAGAGTATGGACTTGAGCACACGAATGATATTGCTAGCTCTAGGCTTAAAGCTCAGGAATTTTCCTCTAGTGAGTGTGTGTTGAGACGTCTAGGGGACCGCATGTTAACAGCAGTTATGGGCTTCATCTGAGTGGTCACAACTCTCTACCGCAGACAGAGGTCCTGTCATTTCAGGGAGTATCTGTTTACACATTTAGCTTTTGCTTCCTTTCCCCAACCCAGATTCTAAACCATGACAGTGGGTCTAATGGGCTGTTACAGTTTGCTAATTTACCTATTAATTTTGCAAATGGTCTGTTTCACGGAAGATAAACTTTATCCTTTGATAACATGACATTCTTCAGTACAATCTGGCTAAAAGGATCCCCAGGCCTTGTGCAGAGAAAGAAAATGAAATGTCCAAGGTGGCATTTTGCAACTTACTACCACCCCAGTGGCATTGTGTAGATACAATGATTACTCACTCAACAAAGTAAGGTGCTTAGTCAGTAGATAAATGCTAGTTGCCTAACATTTTGAAGGACTGACTAGAAGACTATCTTTTTTTCTTTTCTATCATAAACATGGTAGAAAACGAATGCAGTACATATATATAACCTAGTGTGTCCAGATTTCAATGGGAGTCAGAATTTAAGATGAGCAAAGAGACACATATTCCCATTATTTCTGGTGATTGATGAAGCAGAAAAAGAAACGTTAATGAAATTATTGGAAGATGCTCCATGGACATCTCTGTTTAAAGCATCCACAGTGGACTAATCAAACAGTCTAAGTGTCCACCTACACAGTTCTTGGGAAAGAGGGGGGCACACTGTCCCCCCAATAGCTGATATTCACAATTTAGCCACACCGTGCTTACAGAGGCTCCTCAAAAATTTAAATACACTGGAAGAAACACCCCAATTATTACTTTCAGTTTCTAAAATTAGTCAATTTTATGCCCCAAAATGTCCTCAAGTTAAACACCCCAAGTATACAAACACACAACTACACATATGCTACCATGACCACTACCATCCATTATAACAACCAAAACCCGTAAAATCATTTTAAGTAGCTGAGAAGTTTATGATGATCACTCTAGTTATTTACTGTAAATATTGACAGAATGATGGAAACAATTTGCTCTGTTAAGTACCTGAATGGCTTCTATCTTCTTTTTGCATCACTAATTAGCAACATCTTTTGCCTTAGCTGGTAACGAGGTACAATTTGTTCCAAACCCAGCCTACATTCTCAGGAGCTCAACATTGTAAAAGCAACACCTCTTCCAAAAGGGCACAGTGAGGACCTTGGTAAAGATACTCTGCCTCTAAGACAACAAAACTGCATAGAACCAACCCCAAACTGCCTATCCAAGTGTAAGTATTAAAACTCAGGTAGACAGTGGGCATGGGATTTTCTCTCCCTCTCCAGCTCAGTGGCTTGGTAGTGAGAACTTGCTGTCTTGCAGACCATGGAGAGACCAGGTGCTCCATTAAAAGCACCATCATCAGACCACAGTCAATATTTTGTCCAAATTCCCATTTCGCTGGGAAATCTCTACTTTCACAGTGGGGTGACTATTTCAGTCCGAGCAAGGTCGGGTGGGGAGGAGAGGGCTCAACTTCAGGACATTATCAAACCAATAGCATAGTGCTGGCGACATCTCAGTGGCTTCATGTTATGATTTCTGTCAGAACAAACAAGACCTTAGTGTGGAATTTAGTAGGAAATCTTGGAGAACTAGAAGACCACAGAGACTTTAGAAAGCTCATACACATTTCTGGTGCTCTCAAAGGCTGCAAGAATATGCACATCCCAGAGAATCAGGGAAAGAAGAAAGCGCCAGTCATTTACTTCTGGCTGACCCTGAGGGCCCTGCACAAGCCAAAAGTGATGGCCAAGGCTGTCCTGTAAGATGCCTGAAGTTCAAAAGTGTGCCTTTTCACATAGATGCCCTTGCCAATGAGTGGAAGATACATATGCAAGACATTTAAGGAAATCTTCTGACTAGTCATCAACTGACCGCGAAATTATACTGACCCAGGTGTGCCAGGTTTAATCCTTAGGATATCAGGTTTAAAAATAAAAGCAAGAGCTTAAAACAAAAACAAACAAACAAAAAACTAGCCGAGAACTCAGGTGCTACATACTGCAGAAAATACAAAACATAGAGCATTAGTCCAGGAAAGTCACTAAATGAATAAGCAACAACAAGGAAAACAACAGTAACAAACACCCGGCAGAAAACAACAAACCTTGGAGTGTAGAGAAATCTGATAACAGATTTGTTACAGCATATTATCTAAAATATCCAGTCTTCAAAGAAATATATGAGACATGCAAAGAAAGGGAAAGTGTGCCACATACTCAGGAATAAAAGTAACCAACAGAAAATTCCCCTGAAGGACGCAGATGTTAGACTTAGTAGATATGAAGCTACTGTCCTGGAGAGTCCTCACCGAAGGAGGAACTTCTAAGATTGGATAACTGGAAAGATTAATATCAGTCACTTGAAAAATGCTCACAGGAGCCCACTACGTGACAGGCTTGGTGGGAGATGCAGGGATATGGCTGGGAAAACGAAATCTTGGCTTTCCTAGATACCTTACCCTTGTTGCTGACTCAGATCAGTAAGGAGAAGGTGAAAACATGTCACAGGAATAACATCAAAGAGTGATACTGTTAATGTTTCTGTAGAGAAAAGTACAGGAGGCTGGGGAAGCTGAGGAAGGAAGAAGGCAATCTAGGGAATCCAAAAAAGCTTCCCAGAGGACATTCCATCTAAGCTGCAACTTAAAGGACAAAGAGAAGTTTGGCTGACCCTCATTCAAATGAGAAATCTGTCACAGAACCTTGAAAGCATCTGACTAGAAGTGATATACTCTTTTCAGGATGCCCATCTGAGAATCAGATAAAATGTCCACCCATCAAAAATTCAGAGTTAAAGACTGTAGAAACTAGTTTGTCCATAGACTAAAGAGAAGGTAGAGAGAGGAAGAGGCAGCTGCAGAGTTGGATGGATACTGAACCACTTGAGAAGGTGAATGGCCATGTACCCCAAAGAATTAGCCAAGAAATTCATTTCGCTTTGAACTCTAGAGAAACAATAAAAGCAAATGGGACCCTTTGCCAGAAACCTGGGTTCTAGGCTCAGCTCTTTCCCTTACCTTGATTAGTGATTTGGGGAAAGTTCCTTGGCTTCAGTTTTCTCACTTGTAAAATGGAGAATAAAGATACCCTATCCTGTGTCCGTCGAAACAGGGCTGCTCTGAGGATCACCAGTGGTGACTGTTTTGTAAACCCTGAAGTGTTTTAGAATCAAAAGCAGTGAGGCGATAACGGTGGGAGAGGTTATTTCTCAATAGCCATAGAAAACTGAGGTGGTATGGCAAGCTCTGCTGGTTAGGAAATGACAAAACTCCCCCTTCCTAGACACTGCTTTCCCCAATTTATGCATCACCAGGTAGGGCCAGTGCTTAGCTCAGCTCAGCTACCTGAGATCTGTCATTTCGCAGGTTTAGGTTTCCCTCACCACAGAGGTGCCTCCTAAAAGGGAAAATGATGAATCCCCGCTGTGCCTTCCCAAGGCCTGCCTGGTTTCTGTGGCTTTGCCTCTGGCCATTCACTTCTCTAGGAAGGTGTATGTGGGTGGTGCAGACAATTCTCCCTGCTTTGCTTTCCTGCTTGAAATGGGTTTGTAGCAGAGATTTTAACATGCCCTGCCTGCCATGTGTTTGGGATTCTGAAATGAAAGGTGTACAAAGTTCATTTTATTTCATAAACATTCACTGAGTGCCTACTGTGTGCCAGGCACTGATCTAAGCCATGGGGATGCAAAGATATGATCATTGTTCCTGTCCTGGAGGAAGCTTATTTTGTGACGAAGGGATAGAGAGTCTTAGTGTATAGAAAATCCTAAGGAATTCAATTAAAAATTACAGAATTAATAAATGAGTTCAAGAATCCAGCACTACCAAACGTAAAATAGATAGCTAGTGGGAAGCAGCCGCACAGAACAGGGAGATCAGCTCGGTGGTTTGTGACCAACTAGAGGGGTGGGATAGGGAGGGTGGGAGGGAGGGAGATGCAAGAGGGAAGAGATATGGGAACATATGTATATGTATAACTGATTCACTTTGTTATAAAGCAGAAACTAACACACCATTGTAGAGCAATTATACTCCAATAAAGATGTTAAAAAGAAAAAAAAAAGAATCCAGCAGGATATAAGATGGATATACAAAATTTAATTGTATTCTTATATCCCAGCAATGAATAATCCAAAAATAAAATTAAGAAAACAATATGTAGTAAAATAAATAGATATATAAAAATTAAAAAATAAAATAAGACAGTTAGAATCAAAAAGAAGAAAAAAACCTAGGAATAAATTTAGCAAAGAAATTTCAAGAGTCATACACTAGGAAACATTGTTTACATAAATTAAAGAAGATCTAAATAAATGGAAAGATATCTTACTGTTATGGATCAGAAGAATTAATGTTGTTAAGATGGCAATAACTCTCTAATTGATCTACAGATCTACACAACTCATCAACATTAAAGCTTTTTCTTTGCAGAAATTAACATGACATGGGAATCCTAACATTCACATGGAAATTCAAGAGCCAAACAATTTTGATAAAGGCTTAATCGAGTTAGAGGATGCATACTCCTCAATTTCACAACCTAATACGACACTATCGTAATTGAGGCAGTGTGATACTGGAAAAGGGGCAAATAAATCAATGGAATATAATTGAGAGTGCAGAAATAAGCGTTTACATTCATGGTCAAATTATTTTAGACAAGGGTACCCAGACTATTCCATGGGAAATATTAGTTTTTTAAATAAATATTGCTGGTTCAATTGTATAGTACCTGCAAAACGATGAATGTGAACCTCTGTCTTACACCATGAATAAAAATTAACTTAAAATGAATCTTAGATCTAAATTGAAGAGCTAAAACTATAAAAATCCTGGAAGAAAACACAAGGATAAGTCTTTGAGACCTTGGATTAGGTAATGGTTTCCTGCATATAACAACACCAAAAACACAAATGACAAAAGATAAAAGAGGTAAATTGGATTTGACTAAAAGTAAAAAGCTGAACGTCAGAGGACACCATCAAGAAGTGAAAAGACATCCCACAGAATGGGAAAAAAGTATTTTCAAATCACATACAAGCATACTTCATTTTATTATGCTTTGCTCTACTGTACTTCACAGGTACTGTGTTTTGTTTTTTTTTGGTACAAATTGAAGGTTTGTGGCAACCCTGTGTTGCCAGATAATGTTTATCATTTTTTAGCAATAAAGTATTTTTAATCAAGGTATGTACATTGTTTTTTCAGGTATAATTTTACTGCACACTTAATAGACTATAATATAGTGTGAACATAACTTTTTTTTTTTTTTTTTTGAACATAACTTTTATATGCACTGGGAACCAAAAAAATCATGTGACTCGCGTTATTATGATTTTCACCTTATTGCAATGGTCTGGAACTGAACGCACAATATCTCTGAGGTATGCCTATATCTGATAAGAGAGTATTATTCAGAATATATTAAGAGCTCTTACACATCAACAATAAAAAGACAATCCAATTTAAAAATGGGTTCAAAATGTGAATAGACGTTTCTCTAAAGAAGAAATAAAAGGTCCCAATAGCACATGAAAAGGTGGTCAGCAATGAGTGATCAGGAAAATGACAAGGTCACAATGAGATACCACTTCACACCCACTTAAATAGCTAAAATAAGAAAGACGGTAACAAACGCTGGCAAGGACGTGCTGAAATTGGAACCTTCATACACTGATGATGGGAGTGTAAAACAGTGCAGCAACTTTGGAAAATGGTTTGGCAGTTCCTCAAAGTGCTAAAGACAGAGTTTCCATATGACCCAGTTATTCCACTCCAGGTATATATCCAAGAGAAAGGAAAACCTATTTCTATGCAAAAATTGTACATCAATGTCTACAGCAGCATTATTCATGATGGCCACAAACATGGAAACAATTTAAAATGCTCATAAGCTGATAAATGGATAAAGAAAATGTGGTATATCCATATATTAATAATTAATATATGATTAATTAATGATTAATATATAGAATAGTAACTGGCAATAGAAGAGAATTAAACACAGATACATGCTACCACATGGGTGAATTTTTGAAACATTATGCTAAGTAAAAATTTCCAGTTACAAAAGACCACACATGGTATGAGGACACTTATGTGAAATGTCCAGAATAGGAAAATACATAAATACAGAAGGTAGATTAGTATTTGCTTGGGGCTGGGGCTTTGTGGGCAGGAAGGCAGTTTGGGAGCCAAAATGGGGAATATGCAAATATGTAGGATATTATTTTGGAGATGTTAAAAATGTTCTTAAAAACAAGACGGTAGTGATATTTACAACTCTATGAGTATACCTAAAACCACAAACTATAGACTTTGAATGTGCAAATTTTACAACATGTTAAATACATTTTAATAAAATTATTTAAAAAATCAGCACATCATTATTGTGAAAATATTTTAGGGCTTTGATGTCAGGAAAAAGAAAACTGAGTTGAAATCCCCACTTTTCCCTTACAGCTGTGTGACTGCAGCAATTCCTAGTTCTCTGTGCTTCAGATGCTTCTTGGCAAAATCAGAAAAATAGTACAAGTGATGATTGAATCATTTAATGCACAAAGTAATTAGCCTGGTTTTCTAGCACAGAGTAGGTGTTCAATAAATAGAAATTGCTTTTATTATCCTGGTAGATACTTTATTTTGTACAGAAAGTGGTCCCCATGAACAAAGCCTATTGAGAATATTAAAATGTGTCCTCATACTTAATGCCTTAAAGAGACATAGGTTAGCTGAAATATTTAGAAAACCAGGCTAAGAGGCAGGAAAAAAAATGTAACTCACAGATACCTTGACAGTATTTCTGACATTGATTACTAATCTCCTATCAGGAACTGTGAATTCCTCATTCAGTATATTTCATTTTAATAATCATCAACACCACCACTGTAATCACTAGTTAAATCCATTAAGAAAGCACATTCTGGACACAGGTTAATTTTTTACGAAGATACAGTGCTTTAGGACTGAGTATTCCAATTCTTTAAGGCAACACAGTTATTATTGCTAATAAGTTTAATACTCCTTATAATAGCTACCATTTAAAGTATGCTATGCCCCACTTACTAGCCAATGAAATTGAGCACACAATTCACATTGTGAATGGTCCCTCAGGAATGATTTTCTTTAATCCTCATAACAATCTTATTTTGCAGATGAGGAAACTGTGGTTCCAAAAAGCCACGGCATGGATGTAAGGTCATAAGCTCAGCTCATAAGCAGTGCTGCATTATCACGGTTTCTTAAGCCCATGTTTTTTGAAGCGAAAATTGGGTTACATTGCTCAATAAACTTATTTTTAAATCAAGAGTGTCCCACAAAAGCCCAGATGTGTGCTTCTATAGCTATACTTAGCTTGGCCCCATGAGGAGGTGGAACCTTTCTAAATATTGCTGGATAGTGATGATTATGCTGATAATTACACCAATGATGAAATAACAGCAGAAGTCAAAGATAGGTGAGGAAAGGGACATAAAACTGGTTATCCACAGCAAGAATCAGTCTCCTGGTGACAAGATGAACTTCCCTGCAAGCACCAGCAGCAGGTAGCAGGCTCTGCTCCAGACATGGGGAATGTGACAGTTTGTAAACAGCCACTAGTCCCTATCTTATCTAACTTAAGTTTGGAAACATGCATACATAAGTAAGCAAATTTCATCATACAGAAATAACTGAGGAAGTAAAAAAATGGGGCTAGAGAGTGCTCAGTCAAGGAAGGGTTCCAATTATAAATAAGGTTAAGATTGAAGGGTTATATTTATGCAAACTTCTGAAACAGATAAAGAAGCAAGGCATGTGGTGAATTGGAAAAGACCTTTGCAGGCAGAGGAACAAATTCAAAGGCTCTAAGGTGGATTTTAGTTTTAACAACAAAAGTACAAACAACAAAAGAAAAAACAGATAACTGGACTTCATTAAAAACTTTACATCAAAGGACACTATCAAGAAAGTTAAGAGGGCTTCCCTGGTGGCACAGTGGTTGAGAGTCCGCCTGATGATGCAGGGGACACGGGTTCGTGCCCCGGTCCAGGAGGATCCCACATGCCGCAGAGCGGCTGGGCCCATGAGCCATGGCCACTGAGCCTGCGCATCTGGAGCTCCGCAACGGGAGAGGCCACAGCAGTGAGAGGCCCACGTACCGCAAAAGGAAAAGAAAAAAAAGGAAGTTAAGAGACAGCCTAGAGAATGGGAGAAAATATTCACAATCATATATTTGAGAAGAGTCTAGTATTCAGGATAGGATAGTATTCAGGATTTTGTCTTAACAACAAAAAGACAAAAATCCAAATTGAAAATGAGCAAAGAATTTGAACAGACATTGGTCCAAAAAAGATATACAAGTGACCAACAAGCACATGAAAAGACTTTGGGCATCATTAATTATTATTTTATTAAGAAATAAAATTCAAAACCATATGGAGATATCACTTCCCACCTGCTAGGAGCACTATAATCAAAGAAAGGGAAAAACTATTGGCTAAAATATAGAGGCTTCAAGTGGGTCCAAATTATGGAAGGCCTGGGCAGTCACTGGTCTTTCTTTAAGTGAGATGGGGAGACTTTGGATCTTTGTGATCAGAAAGAAACACACTTAGGCTTTTATACTGAGAACAAACTGAACAGTGTGATGGGGGCTTCCCTGGTGGTGCAGTGGTTAAGAATCTGACTACCAGTGCAGGGGACACAGGTTCAAGCCCTGGTCCAGGAAGATCCCACATGCCGCAGAGCAACTAAGCCCATGAACTACAACTACTAAACCCACGTGCCACAACCACTGAAGTCCGCACACCTAGAGCCCATGCTCTGCAACAAGAGAAGCCACCGCAATGAGAAACCCGGGCACCTCAACAAAGAGTAGCCCCTGCTCACTGCAACTAGAGAAAGCCTCCACACAGCAACGAAGACCCAACACAAATATAAATAAATAAATAAACTACCAAATAAATAAAATAAAATAAATTTATATTTTAAAAAATGTGTGATGGGAAGAGGCAAGAAAATCCATTTAGGAAGCAATCATAACAATCCAAATTAGAGATGATGCAGCTTGGGCCTGGAGAAAGGCCAAGTTGGTGTTGAGAGTGGTTTACAGTCTAAATCTATTTTGATCACAGCCACCAAGGAGAAAGCATAGGGAAAAGAGGAATCCAGGATAACTCCAAGGTTTCTTGGTCTGAGCATCTGACAGAATGAGTTGCCATTTACACATCTGGGAAAGCATGCTGGAGTAGCAGATGTGTATGCCTCCTGCATTTAGAAAAGGAACCTTGGCCGGAGACCTAAATTTGGATCTCCAGCATGAGACTGACTTGTAGCCCCAAAGGAGAATGCACAGAGGAAGAAAAGAGTTAGGGCAGAGCCCTGAGGCCGACTCCCCATTTTAGGTATGAGGAGAAAACAAAGAACCAAAGAAGGTATTGAAAGCACAGTTAGGTAGGGAGAAAACTAGAGAGTGTTGTGTCTTCCAAGTCCAGTGAAGCACGTATTCCAAAGAGGAAAAAGTGATCTACTGTACCAAATCAAGAAATCATTTCTCAGTACCACCATGTGGTTTGGCAACTGTGGAACTCATTGGTGACTTTTCTAACAGAAGTCTGGAGAAATTATATGATCAAAACTAATGATTTAGCATCTTCTAAATTCAGACCTAGGTACTGAGAATATAAAATGAATACTATTTGCATGCTAGCTCTAGGTATGCAACTGGCTATAATCAAAATGGATAAACAATACAATGAAAAGATGAAACAGGTAAAAAGGGAATGGAGAGAGCAGACACTAACTCGGCCTGCGCAAATCAGAGCAGGCTTCACGAAGAAGGTGGCTTTGGAAAAGAATGAGAGAAGAAATGTCACCAGCAGCACTACATGAGAAAGGCAACTCTGGAAGTGGGACCAGGTGTGTGACATGGAAGTCTAACACAGCCTAGGTTTCTAGGGAAACCAAAGCCATCCTAGCACTCCCTAACCTCTGCCATAGCAGAACCAGGTTTGAGTTTATTACCATTTCTGCCTGCACTATTACTTAGTTCATAACTTTTTAACTTAATTGACCTTAAACACACTCACTTCCTTTTAACTGACAGTACTCTCTTAGTAACACGAGATTTGAAACCATGTGTTTGATGCACTAATTGTATACGTATTTTCCTACCATGTGTTCCAATAAACATACGGATAATGTTTTATCAGTCCATCCATGTACCACATAAAACCTTCCTGTGTCTCATGGTTTGGGAAAACCTGAGCTCAAGTGTGGGTCAGAAAGGACCCATGGGGGCAAATAAGATAATAAATAAGGAATATTCAAATAATGACAAACTATGTAATAAATAATATATAAGGATAATAAATACGGAAATAAGGGACCCATACAGGGAAGATGATATGGAGCCTGCCAAATCCTGGTAAATAAAGTACTTCTGAAAGCCTTACATCACCCAGTTTCCTAGGCGATACCTTTCTTTCTACATATTTGATACATGCTCAATTTACTCTTTTTCCCTCAATGTCTCTGGAACAGATGTCATGCAAAACAGTTGCTCCTAAACCTTTCAATTAGTTGCTAAAGGTCTCTCAGCCCCTTGGCCCTCCATCAGGGAGCCCTGATTGAAAGTGTGAAGGGAAATCTACAACTCAGTGCAACTTCTAGGTCTTCCCTATTTCCTGAGGATGCCAGAGGATTTTCTGGCTAAACACAGGACTAAGGCATGCTTTCACTGATGAGATGGAGGCCTAATGGTTGTGTATATATTGAAGCAGGGCAAGAGAGCCTGATACCAGGCAGCATGGCAAGGCCAGGGATACATCACCATGATACATCACCATCAGTCACTGATTTTAACCTTTACAAAATTCACTCTCTAAGCAAAGGTGATGACCTTTGCATTCCAGGATGAAAGGAAAGTTCACGTTTTCTCACCTGATGAACGAGTGCCATCGCACTCATCTGTAGCACAGCTTTCTGACGACTCCCCATCCTTTGGGCCTGTTCTCCCATGGACTGTTCTTGATCAATAAACCAACCTGTCTCAAGGATGCTGCCCAGTTGAGGAATAAGAAAGAGAAGAGCAGGAACAGTTATCAGCCTTTCTCTTTCATCCACGTAGGTGCCATTGCTACCGTGAGATTTTCATTAAGTGGTGCAGGAAGAAAAAAGTCGGAAAGAGAAAATAGACATAAAAATGGCTGGTGCTTAAAAAATGAAGCCATGGGGAGTGCTTTCCATGCACTATTAACATTAACGGAGTGGAACTGCTCCATCGTCTTGATTAGACTCATAATTCTTAACCTTTAGGTAAACTGTGTATTCAGGCCTGGTGGAGGATGAGAAATAAAATTAGCGTTGCCCTGAGGCAGGAAAGCACACATCCACCAAAGACCTAAGGGCACTGGTGAATAACTGGGGGAGGTATCATACTTACCTTGATCAAAAGAGCACCACAGAGCAGGTGTGATGGAACAGGCTCAAGTACGTGAATACCTGGCTACTCAGTGATGAAGATACCTTCATATTTAAACTGTGAAAGGCATGCCATCGCTAAGACACCAGAGACCTGAGTTATCAAATCAAGGTCATAGAATTCCGTGGCACCCAGAACACATGTGTGTAAAGAATCCTCTGAGACAGAACAGAGACTGTCCTTCACTCCTTCATTTAGTGGGAGATAATAATGCTTTTCAGGTGGCAATCAGTTAGAACTATAGTGCTCTTAGCAGACCCTATAGAGATGCATTCAAATTGCCTGCAGCATAAACCACCCCAGGCCATATTTTCTTTTAGCTTTCTTCATTCATTTACTGGTTAAAATTTCTCCAGCTGCCAGGTGCTTAAAGCCCCTCACAATATCAAAGGATTTCTACCAACCTCTAACTGCCTAGTCATTTTCGCATTCCCCACACCTTTTTCAGACAGCACGTCTAGCTACCATAACATGTATATTTTATAATCCAGAGTAAGTATCTCCCTTTGGTTCTTTGCTTTAGTTCATGTGCCATCACCTGAACACCTCTGCAAGTCTTGAAGGATCAAAACAACTTTTCCAGACATAAAATATGGAGCCACAGAAGAAGCCACAACAGCTAAGTAACCCAAGTCACTGGGATGTACTCAGTGCAAGATGGCCCAGTGGGGTGCTCACTTCCTTGAGCACTTACAGTATGGTGTACCAGTCCTCATTGGCCAAAAGCAGCACCATCTGCTTTGCCAGCTCTCCAGCTGCCAGAGTGAGTAGGTCAGTATTCAGAGCATGAGGGAAAATATGTCAGCAGTGCACTGTGGTGTGCTGTTTTATACTTATACCCAAACACACACATATGGACAATCTTTCAGAGGCAACAGATTCGTAAAAGTGGCATTAAATGGGACATTTGTGAGACTGGAAAAATGCATGTTTTTCAGCTACACACCAACATGTGCATATAGAAACGGTTTTGTCCCCATGCATGTTCAGGCTTTGTGACTAATTACAAAATTAATTTGGAAAATTTGCTTTGACTTTCAAAAAAAAGAAGGAATAAAATAATACTTTCCAGATACTGGTTTTCCAATTAAGGTTGACATTAGCATAAACTAACACTAAAACTGTAATAATAACTAAATACAGAAGCTAATTTTGATATTAATCAAGTATTTGATTTTAGCTAAAACTAAAATTCAGGCTACATGTATTCATACATACATGAAAATGTATAAATTTAGACTTATAGGTTTAAAAATAGCTTATACTAGTTTATAGGCCTGATACATTTTTCTTTGGTGGGCTCACAATAAAAAAAAGAAAGAAAGAAAATGATATAACTTATAGTAGATGAGAAGGAAAGAGCAATATTGCAAATACCCTTTTATTCCAATGCTCATTTGGGTATGACTTTTTCTGGTTTTTGTAACCTTATTTTTTTCCACTGTGTTATGAACATTGAGGCTATACATCAATTATTATTGTTTCTTCACTTTCCAGGCACATGGTAGGATTATACTTCCTGGTCCCTTGGGGTTGTAGGTATTTGAAGGGTAGGAGAATGTGTCGCCCCAAAATATGGCATTTGGCCTACAGTTCAATTTGAGTTGAAGACAACTGAGAAGAAGCAGAGACAAGACAGGTTCTTTTTCCTCCTCTATTTGCCTAAAAGCAGGGCATACATTTTCCAAGGTGTCCATCTCCCTTCCCTAGCAAGAAGGACAAAAGTTAATCACCTGTAGACAACTTTAGACCCTGTCAGCCCAGAGATGTCACTAGAGGACTCTACATAACAAGTGTTAATAACTAGCCTTTATCTTTACAACTGGAAGCCTAACACGCCTGTTCTTTCTCCACAAATTTATTATTCTTTGTTGAAGATGCTATATGAGCTGGAGTTCTAAGCCACCTCTTTGAGTTACTCATTTTTCCCTGTGTATCTCCCATCCACCCATGAGGTATATATGTTAGTAAACTTCTGTTTGTTTTTCTCTTGTTAATCTGTCTTTTATTACGGGGGTCTCTGTCAAGATCCCAGAAGTTTAGAGGAAAACTTCTTTTTCCTCCCCTTCATATTTCATCCCGGGCAATGAGTTGTAGGCTGAAGTGACATATGTCATTCCTAGGCTGCAGCAGGTTTGAGGGACACCAGAGCCCTCTTTTCCTCATTAAAGATGACACTTGAGAGATGAGCTACTCCATCATTTGGGGTCCTAGGGGGAGGAAACGTAGAGCAGAGCCCCCAGCCAATCCATGATGAATATCTGGTCTATTTGAAAAATGAAACATCATTGCTTTAAGACTTTGAGATGTCCTGGATTTCCCTTCCTTCCTTCCTTCCCTTCCTCCTTCCTTCCTTCTTGTTATGGCAGAAAAATTTAGCCTATCCCGTCTGATATAGGAATACAAGTTATTGCTTTTCAAAGTCCTTTTTTGACCATATTCTCACATGACTTTTACATATAAGAAAGATATTTTGAGCACCTACTTTGTACCAGGTGTCAAGCAAGGTTCTAGAAGGATACAGAAATGAATAAGACTCAGTGGTTATCCTTAAAGAATTCACAGTTGGAAAAGTCTCACTTGGAGAAGAAATTTTTATTTCAATTTTACCATTCAGGAAATCTGTGTACTCTGTGACTCTTAGCTGCCAACAAATAACCAACCCAGGGCTCCAACTGCCAAAAATCCCCACCGCCTCCCCTCTAGGAGACTCACTGATGAATGGCACTGTCTTGAATAGTTGCATCCTTTGTATAACTGGACTCTTGTTTTTCAACATCATAACTTGAGGGTCTTGGGACGATCACCCAGGGTTAGTTGCCTAAAATCATGTCTCCATGTTGAGAATGTGTTCAACTTAATCAAGATACAAAATGAGACAAAATACAGGATCTTAATTCATAGACAATTATTGAAAAGGTTTTCTTTCTCTTCTTTCCTCCCTCACTTCCTCCCTGCCTTCCTTCCTTCCTTCCTTCCTTCCCTCCTTCCTTCCTTTCCCTCTCTCACTCTTTTTCTTAATCCTCCCAAGGTGGTTTCTGCAACTACTCCAATATTGTGACATCTTATCTTTTCTAAACGCAGTTCAAAAATTCTGCTGAATATACAGATGGATTCTTAGAGTGTCAGCAACTTCATTTCTGATTTTCTCCTTATCTGACTTCTTTTCCCTGTCAGTGATGTGTTCACAGAGAGAATTAGTTTTCTATTCTTGGGGGTATCTTATGAAATGATTACCCAGATAGATTTTGGAGTGACTTCTGACTATATCTATATATTACCATTTACTAGGAAAAATCCAGTCTTGGCCTGATTCCGTTCAAGCAAATGTTGTATAACTGGCATCTGGGTAGCTAACCTGGCAGACTCAAGCAAAGATTGTTTTTGCTTGTCCGTAAAACTGAATTTAAACAGGTTTTAAGATTCACGTGCATTTCTACAGATGTGGATAGGGTCAGGTGGCTCTTACTTTACTTAATCTCTTTGAACCTCAGTTTGTTCATTGTTAATAACTTACACCTCAAGACATTGTAAGGATTAAATAAGGTAGTTTTACAATCCGTCTGTACTAGGCACTGAAAATATTTATGAAAAAGCTTGGCACATAGCAAGTATGAGATTCAAAGTCTCTGCTTAATATTCTCTTTTCTTTTCCTTTTCCTCTACTTTAAATGCTGCCTACATAGGGATTATAGGAATCTGACAAGAAAAAATATATATATATATATACAGAAAATGCACATACACATAATATATATGTATATATATATATTATATAATGTATATGTGTGTGTATTTACATACACACACATTGTAAGCAGGTATACATAGGAAAGGGTTTGTGTTACATATGTATATGCATATGACATTTTGTGACCAGCTACATATATCATATATAAATATACTTTCTTCAGTAATCACATCTCTCCCCATTTGGTAGAACTGTTACACTGAACAAGGTATCTGGACTCAGGATCTCAATTGTGCTTTTCCTTCCTCCTTTCATGACATCTGTGTCTGACTTTTACGAGTCATGGGCTTTGAAGTTAAATCTACTTGGATTCAGACCCTTCCAATATGATCTAGGGTATGTTACTTTACCTCTAGGTCTCCATTTCTTCATTTATAGGACTAGAATAATAACATCTTATTCAGTGGTTGATGTAAGAATATAAAATTGTGTGTAATATGTTTCTTTTTATGTTTATAATGTATCTATTGGACACTTTTTAATGGCCCATGTAGCTCACACTGTATTTCCATTGGACAACATTGTTTTACACTCTAATTTGTTCATTAAAACCACTCTTTTATTTTCCTTTCTATTTCTACTGCCCAATGCTTCTTACCTCTTTCCATGACTACTGAGATAGATATCTGACTGATTTCCTTTCTTGTAGTCTCCTCTGAACCCAATCGGTTTTCTCTAAAACCTTCCTGTCATATTCTCTAGCTCAAGCTGTCTTCTTCATTCAGTGAAAATAGATGAATCCATCTACAGAAGCATCCATACTACTGTGAAGTATCTGAAACATAGAAGGCCCTCCCTCCTTCCTACCTTTCTTTCTTCTCATCCATTCTAACTCCTCAACTTCTTCCTTCCTAAATACAGTTTCTCCCCCATTCACTGAGGCTGAATCACACCATCCTCCCTCCATGAGTTTTCCCATCACAATGACTCCTATCCATGCTCTGTCTAAAAAGAGATGCTGCCTTTCCATAGAAGATCTCTGGGATTTACTTAAGGACAAGTCATTTCTCCTTTGCAGAACACTTTATCCCTTGCTAACATATACATATTGTCTCTAACTCTGCCTACAGGGGCATAGGCTCCTAAAATTATAGTAGGTCCTATGACCATCCCCTTTACATATGCAATTATAATCCCCCCAAAAATCTACAAGTTAGGTTAACATGTCACTCATTTTGCAGATGAGAAAAATATAGCTCAGTGACTCAGGTTACATGACCCGACCATCACCACTCAGTAAAGAAGTGGAAGGGCAGGGGAATTCAGTTATATATTTTTGTTTTTTCATGAGAGTCTAAAAATGTCTCTACAGTGCCATACTAAGATTGTAGCTTAACAATCTCTAAGACGCCTAGCACACAGATTGACATTTCTCATCCGACCCTACACACACACACACACACACACACACACACACACACACACACACACACAAACTCATGAAGGAAAGCGTGGAGGAGTAAAAACACTATAATGCACTCACACTTACCTCTCAGCAAAATGACAGAATAGTGAAAATTATGTATATAAGGGGACCTGTGTCATTCCAAAGGACATAGGTAAATTGAGAACTTAAATTATGAAGGGTACAGGTTTCCAACCATTTTTATATTTCCAATTATATAGGTACGATTAATGTTATTTCTGTCAACCTCATTTTTGGAGACGAGGAAGCTGAGGCTTAGAGATGTTGAGGACCTTACCTAAGGTCCCGTGGCTGAGTTGTAGTGGACCCAGGCAAGTGATGCCATACCCTCAGCTCCTCACTGGACTCAGCTGCTTTTCTCTGGTACAGTTATTGTGAGGACTCAGGCAGGAAGGAAATTCATGCTCAGCTCTGACTCCCTGGTAACAAGCTATGAGATGCCATCAGAACACAGAATCTGTGTAGACTAATGGGCTTCATCTGCGCAGCTGGTATAATTTTATTTCTATGTCTACCTCAAAGCCCACCGAATATGTTATAAAGTAACAAATATAACTGATTCATAAACACTTTAAGAAGCTAGTGTACTTGAAATGATGCCATTTGCAGCAACATGGATGGACCTAGAGATGATCATAGTAAGTGAAGCAAGCCAGACAAAGACAAATACCATATGATATCACTTACCTGTGGAATCTAAAATATGACATAAATGAACATATCTACAAAACAGAAACAGACTTACAGACGTGGAGAACAGACTTGTGGTTGCCAAGGGGTGGGGTGGGGAAGGCATGGATTGGGAGTTTGGAGTTAGCAGAAGCAAACTAGTATATATAGAATAGATAAACAACAAGGTCCTACTGTATAGCACAGGGGACTATATTCAATATCTTGTGATAAACTATAATGAGTCCTACTGTAAAAAAGTATATATATATATATACACATATATATATAACTGAATCACTTTGCTGTACAGCAGAAATTAACACTATATTATAAATCAACTATACTTCAAAAAAATTTTTAAAAACACAGAAGTTAGTATTTTTGCTATTCTTGACTTGTTATGACCTTGGGGAAGTTTCCTACTTTCTCTGCACATTCAGTATTACCGTATGGAAAGTATGTTCTGAGCGATCAGGTGCATGAAGATGCCAAAAAATATCACCTACTATATAAAAAAATTATATCATGTCCTTAAGAGCCTCAGAAAAATCCTCTTATCCCCCTCTCTCTCCTCTCTCTTTTGAATTGTTTTATCAACCCCTCTCCTTTCTCACTGTGATAGGAATGTTATAAATTGGGACATGCATTTTAACTCACTTTATGTTGGTCAGTATAGAATCATGAAGTGTCAGGGCAAAAAGGACACTGGGGGAGCATCACATATCACCCACCTGGGAGGACTAAAAATGTGAGACTTGCAGCTGGTAAAACATAAGTAACTTGCTCAAGGTCATAGAGAGTCCATGGTGGAGCCTGGGGCAGGAGAGCAGCTCCTTCCACACAGTTCAGCCCTTTCCACTTTACGAAGTTGCTTTCCACCCATAAGAATAACTGCAACAGTCTTAGCCAAATGCACTTGTTTTACAGAGGGTCCATCCCCTGACAAAATACGAACACTACCAATACTTAATATTAATTGAGGAAGAATTTTCTATTCTTTCAACTACTACGTACTAAATGTTTGCTGGGTGCCTGTTCTTGGCATTCTGGGGATAAAGAGATAAATGAGACAAAGAAGTTCCCTGTTTCATGAAACTCCCATTCTATTGACAGAGGTAGACAATAAACAAACAAATAGGAAGAAAATATCGGGGAGTAATAACCTCTATGCAGAATATGAAAATAAGATGATGAAAAAAATGATGGGGTGAATACTTTGGTGTATGTCAAATTTAAGTTGAGAGGGAAGAGGAGTGAAGCTTCTGAATATTGAAAACAGCTAGTACCCTACTTACTAAGAGGTGGTAGGGGCAAACTTGGCAAGAAACAGAATAAGGGGAAATAGGGTGAAGTTTCGTGGGCAGGTGGGCGAAGAGGAGCTGGGGAGGGGTCTCAGCGGGCAGAGCTCTGTAAGCCACTGTCAGGAGTCTGGGGTCTAGCTCAAGGACACTGGGAAGGGTTTGAAGCCAGGTCACACAATCTCGCCTTGGAAAGATTATCCTTTTGCTAGTTGCATGCGATCTAAACAGTAGGGAGGTGGGGTACAGGATGGGGTAGGAGAGGAGGCAGGAATTGGATGCACTTGTTCAGTCTGGAGGTGATGAGGGTTTAAATTCAGGGGGTAGCAGTGGAATCAGAGAGCAGAGGTTGGAGGGACGTCAGCTGTAATGGACAATTGAGTGTTTGCTGGGGTACCGAAGGGGGAATGGAGATGGTGAGAAGGGATGAGTCCTATGCTGTGACCTTAAGAAACTAGATACATGGTGGTATCATTTATTAAGTTGAGAAAGATAGACATATGAGTGGATTTGAGTGGTTGGTGGAGGAGGGTACAAATATGTAACTTTAAAACTCTCAGCAGTGCTTTGGGTAGGTAAATACCACATGCATTATAAGTGAAATGTAGCTTAGAAAATAAGGATGCCCACAAGCCAACAAGAGGCAAATCCCCCAACTGAACTCTTTCACCAGACATATCGTGGGATTCTGAGACCCTCTCCTGGTAGCCAGGGGAGCTATATTCCCCTTGCTCTTTGGAAAATGGGATAAAACACTTGCTAACACAAGAGCAGTATCCTGAATGTCTATGCAAGTTCCAGCATCTACTCATTACAATCTACAGATAAGGAAACTGAGGCTTAAAAAACCCATGTAACTTGTTCAAGGTCCCCCAGCTAATAAGTAGAAACAGTGAAACTGAAGATCAGGCTTTATGATTCCGAAATGTATGTTCTTTTTGTGTTGCTGCCACTGAACTACATCTTCAGATTAGAAAATAGGATCCTTCTTCCTGTAAACACATTTATGGTAAAATAAGTGAACGTGGTCTTTCAGAAAGTGGTGAGAAAAATAAAAACTTTACCTTTTACCGAGTCTGAATGTTGATGCTTGGGTCATCCACATAGATTATTTAAGCAATTAATGGTCTGAACAGAAATTCATTTGCAGCCAGGCACAGATCATGTCTTGAATTTATGTGGGATAGTTTTTATTTTCCTTAGATACACTTCCTAGTTCCATTAAGGTGTATGTCTTCTTTGTAAAATCCACTCATCTCTAATTTTGATTTTATGTCCCCAGTGAAATACCAAGAGTGAGTTATTAGAACATTAGGAAAGGTGGCTTTCAAGCACAGTAAAATGCACTGACTTGATTCATGTGATGGTCTTTTTATATATTTTAAGACTGGTGGCATACTCTTATAAACCCATTTTAGCTGTATGACTTTAGGGGAGACAAAAGTTCCAAAGAGAGAAAAGTGGAGAGTCACACACATTTTCAGGCTGAACTGGAATTGACTATTCAGTGGCTGGCAGGACATCAGAGTGAAAGAACCTACACTAGGTTGGAAAGACTTGGGTTTGACTCCTGATTCTGCCATGCATTTGCTGTGTTTCCTTAAGCTAGTTGACTGTTCATTCAAAAATCTGAAGAAGATATAGTAATTTTAGACACATCTGTACACTTACTCCCTTAAAAGAGTGAATCAAATTTACCTCCCTTTGAACGAGGACTAGCCTGAGTGACTGTCTTCTAATATTTAGAAAGCTGCAAAAGTAATACTGCTTGACTTCCAATGCTAGGGAATAAAATGCAATATAGCTTTTGCCTGGCTTATTCTGTTTCTTGGGATGTTGGTCCCTGAAACCTACCCACCATATTATAAGAAAGTCATGTTGTCACATGGAAAGACCACATATCCAACTGAGCTCCCAGCCCACAGTCAGCGCTGACTGAGCCCCAGGCCCAGGTGATGTGAAGTGGGGCAGAGAAGCTCACATCCTGCTGGACCCTGCCCCAGCTTCAGACTTATGGGCAAAATTAATGGAAGAAAATATTTGCAAATGATGGGACCGACAAGAAATTAATTTCCAAAATATACAAAAGCTCATAGAACTCAATATCAAATAAAAAAACAACACAATCAAAAAAATAGGCAGGGCTTCCCTGGTGGCGCAGTGGTTGAGAGTCCGCCTGCTGATGCAGGGGACATGGGTTCGTGCCCTGGTCCGGGAAGATCCCACATGCCGCGGAGTGGCTGGGCCCGTGAGCCATGGCCACTGGGCCTGTGCGTCCGGAGCCTGTGCTTCACAATGGGAGAGGCCACAACAGTGAGAAGCCCACGTACCGCAAAACAAAAAATAATAATAAATAAATAAGGCAGAGGATCTAAATAGATATTTCTCCAAAGAAGACATACAGATGGCCAACATGCACATGAAAAAACGCTCGATATCACTAATGATTAGAAAAAATGCAAATCAGAACTACAATGAGCTATCACCTCAAATCAGTCAGAATGACCATCATCAAAAAGTATACAAATAATAAATGCTGGAGAGGGTGTGGAGAGAAGGGAACCCTCTTGCACTGTTGGTGGGAATGTAAATTGGTGCAGCCACTGTAGAGAACAGTATGGAGGTTCCTTAAAAAACTAAAAGTAGGGCTTCCCTGGTGGTGCAGTGGTTGGGAGTCTGCCTGCCAATGCAGGGGACACAGGTTCGTGCCCCGGTCCGGGAGGATCCCACGTGCCGTGGAGCGGCTGGGCCCGTGGGCCATGGCCGCTGGGCCTGCGCGTCCAGAGCCTGTGCTCCGCAACAGGAGAGGTCACAGCAGTGAGAGGCCCGTGTACCGCAAAAAACAAAACAAAACAAAACAATACAAAAACTAAAAATAGAGTTACTATATGATCCAGCAATCCCACTCCTGTGCATATATCCAGAGAAAACTATAATTCGAAAAGATACATGCACCCCAATGTTCATGGCAGCACTATTTACAATAGCCTAGACATGGAAGCAACCTAAATGCCCATCGACAGAGGAAGGGATAAAGAAGATGTGGTACATATATATAATAGAATACTACTCAGCCATAAAAAAGAATGAAATATCGCCATTTGCAGCAACGTGGATGGACCTAGAGATTATCATGCTAAGTGAAGTAAGCCAGACAAAGACAAATATCATATGATATTGCTTATATGTGGAATCTCAAAAAAAAGATACAAGTGAACTTATAAAACAGATATAGACCCACAGACATAGAATACAAACTTATGGTTACAAAAGGGGAAGGGAGAAAGGGATAAATTAGAAGTTTGGGATTAACATATACACATGACTATATATGAAATAGATTACCAACAAGGACCTACTGTATGGCACAGAGAACTATACTCAATACTCTGTAATAATCTATATGGGAAAGAATAATAGATACATGTATATACATAACTGAATCACTTTGCTGTACAATTTTTTAAAAATTACTACTGTTTTAAACCACGAAGTTTTATGCTGGCTTGTTACCTAACTGTTGATAACCAGAACAGAAGATGAACCTTTTCTTTGGATACCTGAATCCTTTTTTTTAAATTATTATCCTTTCCTCTTTGAGACCTATCTATGTTTTCTGTGAGGCTTTTTTTTTTTTTTCAGAAGGCAGATAGAAGTGAAAGCCAGAGAGACATGTATCTGAAACCGGTCTCTAGCACTTCGTAGCCATAGGACCTTGCATGAACCACCTAACTTCTTAGAGCTTCCCCTTCCATCGTTAAAAATGAAAATAATACAAACTTCATAAGGCCTTTGAGAGGATTAAGTGAAATAATGTTCGAAATGCCTGGCACACAAAGGAGCTCAGTAGCCAAGAGCCAATATCACTGGCAGGAGTAGTGATACCAAGAGTATGCATTATAGGAACCTCGAGTTTCTTTATAGATTCCTGCTGTACATAAAGTAGAAATAGCTTTTTATTAAGGAGATTTCAAATACTTCCCTGGTATTTTGTCTTCCAGTTGTCACAGCATAGTTTTGTGGTTTTGATTCTATTGCTCCTGTGACAACCTGGTGAAGTGAAAAGACCGTGGACTTTTGGATCAGTTCCACCCACATATTTTGTGCCCACACGCGTGCATGTTGTGTGTACACATGCACACATGTGTGTTTGGTTTGTTTCTGTCATCCCTATTACAATCACATGGGCAGAAACACCGGTTTTTTTCACTGTTTAATTCCCACTGGCCAGAAAAGTATGTGGCACATAATGGATAATCAATAAATATTTCTTGAAAGAAAGAAAGTTTAATCAACTGTTAAATGATCTGGTTTGGTACAAATATTGAGGACAAAGAATTTTACGTTTAGTAAACTCCAGAGCACCTTGAAGTGCTTTTTCTTTTCTCTCAGTAATTTGCCTTTTCTGCATCACAATTCCTTACTTCGATTTCTAAACCTAAGTGTTAGTTTTGTACGCATTGGAAGTTGAATACTACAGATGGACATGAGGGTTTATACACCCAAGTGCATTTACAGATCTATTTGGACATACAAAGATTATATAATGAGTATATATACCATTACATAATATATATTATATAGCACACACTAAATAGTGTATAAATAATGCATGCATATTTTCATACATACTATAGTGTGTGTGTGTGTGTATATATATATATATATATATATGGTCTAAACTATATACCACATATTATATATATGGCCAGTTAGCTGTATGCTCACTAAAATATCATTAATTGAGGGAAAAAAGAAAATTTGAGAATTTTAGAATACTTTAAGACAAGTAGGACTTTATTATGTTCAAAATCATTGGAACATAACTAGGTATAGAAATTGATTCCAGGTGGAAACCACTCACATGTTTGCATGAATAAATGCATAGGAGCCTGTTCCTGGCAGGGAAGTGGGGACTCTGATGTGCTATCAGGCACTCCATCATCAGGTCTGCTGAGGAACTTAAACAACCCTCACGACAACTTGTTTGCACAACTGATTTGCTTGGCAAATCCTTCCTGTTCAGAACCAAAGTAAATTTGAGCTCAGCCTGTCCATGGCTACTAGATTTCAAAGTAACGGGGTCTGAACTTCCAATGATTTCATGTGTATTAAGACGGACTTCTTACCTCTGCCTTAGTGAGCTCACAGATTTGGGAAGGGCATTCCCAAATACACCTTCACTACACAGAGTGGTAACTGTGAAAAGATACATACACCAGATACTTACATCCCCAACGAGCAAATCCAGTGAGGGATTCTAGGGATTCTAATCATGGAGATGATTAGAAGAGAAGGTGGGGGAAGGTAGGGCTCTCAATCTTCATTGTCCCCAGGACCTGGGCACTCAGCTTCCCCAGGTGGTCTCCTTCCTCTGCCCCTCTCAATATCTTCCTCCTTCCGGGGGGAGTTGTGGGTTACAGAGCAAATTGGCCATGTGATTAAAGCATCTTCTAGGCCCTGGCCTCAAGATTTTTGTTTTCTGTCCTCTGTTTCTGGAACTGGATTCTATTTCATTTTTTTTTAACTTTTTATTTTATATTGGGGGATAGTTGATTAGCAATGTTGTGTTAGTTTCAGGTGTGCAGCAAAGTGATTCAGTTATACATATGTATATATCTATTCCCTTTCAAACTCCTCTCCCATTTAGGCTGTTACACTACATTGAGCAGAGCTCCCTGTGCCACACAGTAGGTCCCCTTTGATGTGACTGACAAGGGATTAGTCTCCAAAATTTACAAACAGCTCATGAAGCTTAATATCATCAACACAAACAACCCAGTCAAAAAATGAGCAGAAGACCTAAATAGATATCTCTCCAAAGAAGACATACAGATGGCCAAGAGGCACATGAAAAGATGCTCAACATCACTAATTATTAGAGAAATGCAAATCAAAACTACATGGAGATATCACCTCACACCAGCCAGAATGGCTATCATCAAAAAAATCTATTTTATTTTATACGCTTATCACATGATATCTTCTGGGTCTGGCCTCAGGCAAAATTCCTATGGAGGTGCTGACCAGGAGAAAAGTCTTGGGAATAACCGGGGCAGCCTTTGTTCCTGGGAACAAGTGGCCACCTCCTCGCCCTGGGACAGGATACTTCTGAGCATTGGCAGGGTGAGAAATCCTGTCTCGGAAGCTGCTCTTTAGCACAGGGTCTCAGTCCTGCATCAAGCTCAGGGTAAGAAGCAGCAAGCAAATACAACTACAAAGATTTATGGGAATAAAGAAGACACTTTTCCCCTGGACCCCAAGGGCTTGGAATTGTGGTCCTTTGCAGAGTTTCTAGTATAAACCTTCAGTTAAAGAGATAGATGACACATTTCATTGGCTGGCACTTATCAGCAGCTCTGGGGAAGAATATCTGAGGAAACTGTCAGAAAATGACAGTGTCATGGTTCAGTCACTAACTAAATGAAAAAGACACAGTGGTGAACCAGGCCTGACCTAATCCTGCCCGTCTTCCCTCTCTTTCTGCTTCCGTTGCTGCTAGAAGAATGGAACCAGAGCCAGAGGCAAGAACAGACTGAAGGAGGCAGAAGGAGACTTTGGTGATGCTGTTTGGGATCCACAGGGCCACATGGGCCACAGAAGCTGCAGCATGTGAGCGAGGACGCTGCCAACCTGTGAGGCTGCCGAGGAATTGTCCCCTTCAAAACACCCTGACAATCACACAGCTTAGCAGAGGTGGCTCTGGTGACTTGACTCTCTCTCCATCTGCATTTTCTTACAAAACAAGGAAAATCATACAAACTGATGTGTTCCCTGAGGAGCCCATTTCCTTTTAACTTTTGTTTTTTGCATGATGTATCAGAAATCATATCCTTGCTTTTTTTTCTTAATTTTTATTAGAGTATAATTGATTTACAACGTTGTGTTAGTTTCGGGTATGACACAACATGACTCAGTTATACATATACATATACATATATGCCCTCTTTTTTAGATTCTTTCCCCATAGAGGCCAGAGTATTGAGTAGAGTTCCCTGTGCTGCACAGGAGGTCATTATTTTCCTTGCTTTGACCTCAGGCAGATCTGGGTATAAGAACCAGGTCTGCCCCTCCCCAGCCATGTGGCACTGATCAAGCATCTTATCCTCTCTGAGGTTCTGTTTCCTGAAATGCCAGATCGGATAACAAGCCTTACTATGCAGAACTGCTGTTTGGATTAGAGACCATGCTTAAATACAGTTCCCCACAGACATCCTTAAATATTAGAAATGCTTAGTCATTGGTGGCCATTTGAACAGTTATTTATATTTCTTTCATTTTGCCTTCTTTTATTTCCTCCCTTTATAATCTATTGTGTATGGTACGGGGGAAAACCTATAGCAAGAAGGCATCCTTCACGTTCTCCTCTTATTGGTTTGAGTCCACGGTAGCCACAATTCGTAATATTTTATTGCTTCTACTAATCCTGGCTACCAGTAGTTTCCAATAAGCTATGGGATATTTTAATTAATAAAAAATATTTATAATTGTCTTTGATCCTCCTCTGCATTTATCAGATTGTCAAAGTTGAAATAAGGTGATAATACCTATTGCTGGGAGATGGGCACTCAAATCCCACAGTGATGTTTAGAGTAATAATTGGTATAACCTTGATACACTGAAGATGTCAATATGGCAAAAGTCTTAAAAATATGCACATGCTTTGCCCTGGTAATGGCACCCCAAGGAATTTATCCTAAGGATATAATCGGTTTTATACATAAAGATCTATGTGCAAAAATGTTCTTGCATCATGTGTAATAGTGAGAAAATGGAAACAATCTAAATGTCCAAAATAGATTTGTTAATCTTGTGTATCCATTTGGTACATCCATATAATGGAAGACTCTGTTCTTAAAAACATTACGGTATAAAGTCATATTTACTGACGTGGAAAGATATTTCTATACTGTGTGTGTGACGAATACAGTTTGTAAAACAGTTTCACGGGGTGGGCCTTGGCTTCAGCAGGTAAGGGAGACCCTTACCCAACTCTTCCAGAGGGAAGGCAGGAAAGGAGAAGATGGTCTCTAGCCTCTCCTTTCTCTCTCTGGCCTTCCCCAGGGGGATGGGATTGCCTTAATAATTAGGGAAATTAGGAAAACATCCCTGCAAGTGTGTGCCTGTTATGGACAGAATATTTGTCCCTCAAAAATTCATGTGTTGGAATTCTAACCCCCCAGTGTGATGGTATCAAGAGGTGGGGACTTTGGAAGGTGATTAGGTCATGCCCTCCCACCCAAATGTGCTCAGGGAATTTATGACAGCTGAGTTAGAAAAACAGCATGTACTATTCACAATAGCTAACATATGGAAACAACCTAAATGTCCATTGACTGATGAATGGGTAAAGAAGATGTGGTATATATATACAATGGAATATTACTCAGCCATAAAAAAGGATGAAATAATGCCACTTGCAGCAACATGAATGGACCTAGAGATGATCATACTAAGTGAAGTAAGTCAGACACAGAAAGACAAATATAAAATGATATCACTTATATGTGGAATCTAAAAAAATGATACAAATGAACTTATTTATAAAACAGAAACAGACTCCCAGACAGAAAGCAAACTTATGGTTACCAAAGGGGAAGTAGAGGTTACCTTAGGAGTTTGGGATTAACAGATATACACTACTATATATAAAATAGATAACCAACAAGGACCTATAGTATTCAAACTACAGGTCCTATATAGCTATGTATAGTATAGCATAGGAAACTATACTCAATATTTTGTAATAACCTATAAGGGAAAAGAATATGATAAAGAATATATATATGTGTGTGTGTGTGTGTGTGTGTGTATATATATATATGTATGTATATCTGAATCGCTTTGCTGTACACCTAAAACTAATATAACATTGTAAATCAACTATATTTCAATTTAAAAAAAGAACAATAGTTGTGAGAGTGGGCAACCTTGTCTTATTCCTGATCTTAAAGGAAATGGTTTTATTTTTTCACCACTGAGAAAGATGTTGGCTGTGGGTTTGTCATATATGGCCTTTATTATGGTGAGGTAGGTTCTCTCTATGCCTACCTTCTGGAGAGTTTTTATCATAAATGGGTGTTGAATTTTGTCAAAAGAATTTTCTGCATCTATTGAGATTATCATATGGTTTTTAGCCTTCAATTTGTTAATATGGTGTATTACATTGATTAATTTGTGTATATTGAAGAATCCTTGCATTCCTCAGATAAACCCCACTTGATCATGGCGTATGATCCTTTTAATGGGCTGTTGGATTCTGTTTGCTAGTATTTTGTTGAGGATTTTTGCATCTATGTTCATCAGTGATATTGGCCTGTAGTTTTCTTTCTTTGTGACATCTTTGTCTGGTTTTGGTACCAGGGTGATGGTGGCCTCGTAGAATGAGTTTGCGAGTGTACCTCCCTCCTCTATATTTTGGAAGAGTTTGAAAAGAATAGGTGTCAGCTCTTCTCTAAATGTTTGATAGAATTCACCTGCGAAGCCAACTGGTCCTGGGCTTTTGTTTGTCGGAAGGTTTTTAATCAGAGTTTTAATTTCAGTGCTTGTGATTGGTCTGTTTATATTTTCTAATTCTTCCTGGTTCAGTCTCAGAAGGTTGTGCTTTGCTAAGAATTTGTCCATTTCTTCCAGATTGTCCATTTTATTGGCATATAGCTGCTTGTAGTAATCTCTCATGATCCTTTGTATTTCTGTAGTGTCAGCTCTTACTTCTTTTTCTTTTCTAATTCCTTTGATTTGAGTATTCTCCCTTTTTTTCTTGATGAGTTTGGCTAATGTTATACAATGGAATATTACTCAGCCATAAAAAGAAACAAAATTGAGTTATTTGTAGTGAGGTGGATGGACCTAGAGTCTGCCATACAGAGTGAGGTCAGAAAGAGAAAAAGAAATACTGTATGCTAACACATATGGAATCTAAAAAATAAAAAAAAGGTTCTAATGAACCTAGGGGCAGGACAGGAATAAAGATGCAGATGTAGTGAATGGATTTGAGGACATGGGGAGGGGGAAGGGTAAGCTGGGATGAAGTGACAGAGTGGCATGGACATATATACACTACCAAATATAAAATAGACAGCAAGTGGGGAGCAGCTGCATCGCACAGGGAGATCAGCTCGGTGCTTTGTGACCACCTAGAGGGGTGGGATAGGGAGGGTGGGAGGGAGACTCAAGAGGGAGGGGACATGGGGTTACATGTATACATATAGCTGATTCGCTTTGTTATGCAGCAGAAACTAACACAACACTGTAAAGCTATTATACGCCAATAAAGATTAAAAAAAAATCATACAAAGGCAACAGTAAAGCCAAACTGATATCACAGGATGTATATACTAAAGGAAATCCCATGGTCAGAATGAACATAATCCCATTTTCCCCAAAGTTCCACCAAGCCAAATGTTAGGAAACTAGAAGCAACGCAATCATAAGAGGTTAGGATGGTTTTGTGGACACAGACTCTGCAAAGAGTGCTGAGTCACACATGCAGGCTTGACAGCCAGGAGAGAGTGAAATCTGAGCACACACAAACACTGACTCTCTGAGGATACTGGTAAAAGGGACCCCAAGCAGGGCCTCTGAATCAGCCCTGCAAGCATTGCTGAGTCCAAGGACAGTACAGTCACTGATTTTCACAATGATGATCCTGAGTCATCAAGAAAAGGTGACATTTCATGTTCAGAATTCTCTGTTTAAGAAGGCAAGGAAGCATGTGATCCATTTGAGAAAGATTTTCATTTCAAATAGTTAAAAATTCCTTAAAAACATTTTCGGTGCTTAAAGGGGTAAGTGGCAGTTATCTGGAAAATTCACTTATGTGGGACAATTCTTCCCTAAGGATTCTAGATGAGTGAGGCAGTGGGTGGGTTGTATTTAGTTAGGTTTCTAGCACTTCTGCTTGTTTGATATTTCATTGTCTAATTTCCTCAATCCTTTGAAAATTCCTCACTTTCAAGGATCATAAGTTCCTTGAGGCTAAAGATTCTGACACCCTTTCTTGGATATTCCACATCCTTGTGCTACTCAGCCATTTTTTTCCCCCATTTTTCTGCCATGAATGATGAATTGATATGCACAGAAATGACTGACTCCCAGGGCATGCATCAACTTTGACAAAGCCCTCCTGACGTTGTGCAAACCCTTCTGGGTTTTGGTAAGCAATCCTACAAGGTTTTTTTGCAACCCTTTATCAGCCATTCACGCTAAAAACTAACCGTAAGACAACAAAAAAATATATAAATACAGTTCATATAATTTTTCCTAAAAGTAAACTTTATTTTAAAAGAAGGGTCATTTCCATTAAGGCCTGCACTTTTCAGGTAACGTGAGTACTGCAAACACACAGGATGTGGCCGCTTTCCCTGTTGACCTCCTTGCTTAATACTGCTCCGCTATGTTTCCTTTGCCCCAGACACAACTCATTGCTCTTTGGTGAGTGTGCTGAGATCTTTGGTGCTTTCTCGTCTGCCAGAAATACCATTTCCGCTTTCATACTTTCTACGTCTAACTCAAATGCTCTCTTCGAGTGCCACTGATCTCAAGAAACTTTCCATTCTCACCACGATTGCAAGATGGGTGTTGTCACTGCCCCTTTTTTGAAGATGGAGAGAAAATCTTGAGAGGCTACAGAACGCCCTCGAGGTCACACCCTGGGTATCAGAGCAAGGACGAGTCCATCAGGAGTCTCTCCTGGTGGCAGTTCTCTCATTGCATAGGGAACCATTGTAGTTGCAGCCCCATTTTTGGCAACCCCCCGCCACGTATTCCAGGGTTTCAGGGCCCAACTGCCACACTGCGGTCATCCTGCATGGCCTTCGCAAAGGGGCCTGGGCAGGGGTGGTTCTTACCTGGCGTGTTGAGCAGGCGGGACCTCTTGCAGTGGTAGGCCACCTCCTGTTCACAGTGCTCCGAGCCGTCAATCACGGCCTCCAGCTGCTCCAAGCTGCCTCCGTAGTCCAGGGTCATGGAGTAGGGCTTCTCAGCGTTGGCACCTCGCACATGGGTCAGCTCCATGTTGTTGTGCTGCACCAATGTCCAGATCTTGTCCTCTGCCCAGAAAACACAACCAACGAAGGTCAAAATAGGATCATGCTTATAGACCTCCAAAAGGCTGGAAAAAAAAAAAAGACAATCACGCTTGCAGTGTGATGGATGGTGGCTGGATGTGCGTCAACTAACGGCCACTCAAGCACTCTACTCATGCAAAGAATTTGGCCGGAGAATTTTTGTTTCTCCCAGAGTTCTACCCAGAGTTAATGTGAGGGTTAATTATCTTAAGAGCTAAATTTGTGAAGTCGGTACTCCACAGCCTCTAGGCTAAGCATTTAATGTCCATTATCTCACTTAAAATGGACACGATCTATGCAAAGCCATGGAACTAGAACAGAAAGAAACACAAATAGGTAGACAACAGGTAGAACAAGAATAAAGGAAATGAATTCATCTGTTGTGGGAAAGGACAATTTGGATGGGGAAGAACTTAGACGTTGAGAAATTAGATACTCTGTCACCAGAAGTAGGATATAACTAAATATCCTTGAAGGTAATTATCCTGGCGATCACATACACACAAAAACATAGATCACTGACAAGCTGTTGAATGTGCAAAAGGATGGTAATTAAATGAACAAAAATTAAATGTTAAATGTTCAAAATATTAACTACATAAATAAATAAAATAAAATTGACATTGTCTAAATCAGGAGGGAGTCAATCTTGCCACATCAAAACTGAGGGAAAAGTGAATAAGGAAAATTAAGCAGTTTTCCTAAGATTACATAGTTAACGTCTAAGCAAGAATTGGAACCCAGGATGTCTGACTCCAACGCCCCTACATCCAGATATTGACACACACACTTCCTCACAAGAGAAAAACTAGCATAGCTCATTGTCTCAGAGAATCATAAGTACCACGTTGAAAATAAGACCTATACACAGAAAATATCTGTGAAATATACATCATAACAAGGATGAGATTGTGTAATAGACACTGAACATGCAAGGCACTTAACTGCAATTCGTTAATATTTATTTGCCATGCTACTCCTACTTGCCAAAAATATTTTAACAGGTTTACATTAAAACAACATGCAGAGATGAGGCCCTGTGGGTCAGGGATGGAGAACATATTTTACCTATTATAGGTAAGAATGGAAGGCAAAGAAAGGAGATGAATTTCAGTTTTAGAGCCTGAGAGATCTGACTTGAAACCTATTCTACTAACAACAAGCTTGGACAAGTCACTTCACTTTTCTGGGGCTCAGTTTAATCAACAGTTTAAAAAAAAGAAGTCACAAGGCACGATCAGACATTCTGGAATAATAGACTGAAACATTTACGGCAATTGGACATAGAATTGAATTCTGAACATGCTTACGGAAAAAGAGAAAGAGGAAATAGGAAGACTTGAGAAGCTTCTGTCATCTGAGAATCTTGCCCACATAATAACGTCATCACTCTTCATAGATGTGCAGAGCTGAAAAAGAACCTTGCCCAGAAGTCACATGGTTTCCTTCCTCTCTCACCCACTTAGTTTTACAAATGAGGAAACCAAGGTCTAGGAAGTAGAGGAAGGACCCAAGGCATATCTGTTAGACAAGAATGGTGAGCACATATACTGCCTGTAACCACTATTTCTAACTAGTACTACTCAGAAGCAGGGTCATGGCTGTTGGCCATGAGAATGAGAAGAAAGAGAAGGAGAAGAAGCAGAAAAAAACTGGCAACCAGGATCCCCAGTATTAATATGTTCTCTACCCTAACTCTGTATATGACTTGGGATAAATAACTTCATTGCCCTGTACTTCAGTTTTAATATGTTAGAAAGAGGAGGAAGAGAAAGTTTGCTCTCAATTCTCTCTAAAGTATTTTCCCAATTCCTAAAAATGGAAATGTTTCTTGCAGCATAAAATTGAACTCTGCTCAAACATTCTGATTCATCTTAACACTATTTCCTAAAACCAGCCCCCTGATAACCCACATGTCTCCAATGTTTAATCGAGACAAAATTACATTTTCCATAAAGTCTATAAAAAAATCAGAATGAAGGTTTTTGGATTTTGACTTTGAAAGCAAAAATAAAACATGATTCATATTGGTAAAAATAATAATGTTACATAAATAATTAACTGGAAACTCCAAAAATGTTGGTGCCAATATAGACAAATGTCAATAAAATAACCAAAGAAAGTAATTGCTCAATCATGCAATACTGTAGAGGTAGAAATAAAAACTGCTGATTTTGAAATGTCCACGGTGCTCAGAAGAAATGGAAATCTAACCTTTAATAATAGATGTTATACTACTGTTTCATACTAGGAAATTTTATGTACATCGTCTCCAGTACTGATAATAATCATAGATAACAGTATAAATATAGATACTGGATATAAATATAGATATAAATGTAAGAAGGGGAGAGAAAGTAAACTTGTCCCCAGTCTCAATTCATCCAATCTTTCTGATTCCCAAAGTGGTCCACATAGCATCATTAAATCATATAAATGTGGATTTCCTTCCAAATGTACACTGATTTTTCATATCTATATATGCATCCATTGATCATACATTCATTATCAATTTTCTTATTTGTTCACTCATTAGCTCATTTTTCCAAAACCATATTCTATCTTTGGCAAGATGGAAAAGGAAGCCATGCCAGAGAGACAGTCTTTTATCTTAAAGCCACAAATATTGCGAACCCCACGTTCTAGCCCTGAGAGTGAACTGGTTTTAATAGTTCAACTCTTCGTCCTTTTTGATACATGCAATATACAGAAGATACAAAGGAACTACTAAGATCTCCAAAGGGTCCCCACAGTTCACTTAACAGACATCACAAGCACAGTCTGAGCGACAGGAAGAGAGACGATTACTCGAAACCTAGGGTCCGTTAGCTGGCTTTCATTTCAAAGATGCCCTTTGTCCTCTCAGTATTTTCCTCCTGGGAGAGAGCAACATAAAGGCTAAAAACAACGAGACAATTGGATATTATTTTTTCTCACTTTCTATTTTTTCCCCCACTTCCTGGGTAGCAATGCAGATTAAGCCCTGAACCCCGACAAAACATGAAAGGCCAGGGGTCAGTGCTGCTCAGGAGAGGCAGCTTTGATGGCTGATGTTCCTGACACTTGGAATTGGATGGGGACAGGTGAGGTGGTCTTAGCTAGGGAAGGTCTAGGTGAAGGATTTTCAAACAAGTAAGATTCATTTTGAATAGTCTTTTAGGTGGATGGAGGGAGATCCATTCATGGACCTATATATACTTTAAATAAAATTGGACCCATGAGCTAAATGTTCAAGATGTACATTTGGTCAGTGCACAGTGGAGATTAGTGGACACAGCTTGGATTCTGGAGCCAGAAGATCTGGATTTGTGTGCCAGCTCTACACTTCCTGGTTAAGCATCCTTGGTCAAATGATTACTTCTCTAAAGTTCAGTTTCCTCATCAGTAATACTTAAAAAAAATAAAACAGCAATGATGCCAACTGTAGAAGGTGGTTGTAAAGATTCAAGTGAAGGGATTAGTGTGAGAAGCTCCTTTATTAACTAAATAATGACATTCAACAGAAGTCTGTGTGTACCACTTAGATAAAGGTATATAACATCTCTAACTCAAGGAGCTCACAGATATCAGATGCTGATATTAACAACAGCATCAAAAAGAAGAAGTCTTGACTGGTCTCTTAGAGTTCTCATGGTCGCTTGTATTAACACGGTTCTTTCCCTGACCAGAGAGTAAGACCAACAAACACCTAAAGGGGGCAAAAGGGAGGCACTATGAGCCTTGCCTTCTCTCTGCAGACCCATGGGGAAAACACATTCAAAAGACCCAGAACAGGAAATGCTTCCCTCTGGCAGTTCTGTGAACTTGGAGTCCCACACGAGGAAACCAGCAGAGGTTTCCCTGTAACTCAAGTCGGTCCATTTTTATGCAGAGACTGCGGAGTAAATCGTCTAAATGCTATGATTGGCAGAGCATCATAAAGTCCTCCAGGCTCCATACATCCGCCTTGGCTGACCTGCCTCTATTACCTGCCCTCCACCACAGGACATCCACCCTAAGTTCTAGTCTCTAGAGATGCATCTAGGGCTCAAGGTACCGTGAGACTTCTGGCTTTAGAAACTAGCCCATATGATGGGCATCTATGTTCTGCTCCAGCAGTAAGACTTTGGACAAGTTATATACATCTCTGAAGTTTCCTCATTGGTAAATGGGATATTTATATTAATCTTTCCATCCATGATGATATTATACTGATTCGGTATCTTGCTTTACATGGACACATAACCTGTTGTCTGGCATGCAAAAAAGTAAAGAATCTTTATGTTCGAATTTTTCGATGACATTAAAATGAGGAAGGGGACTTCATTCCTTAGAGGGTTGGGGGTGGGAAACTCATCTGGCAAATGAGGCTAGCTAGAGGTCTGGACTGCAGTTTCTTGTAATATAGCCGCCGCTGTATATAATAAATGATTATCATCTTGTCCAATTATCTTTTCACTCTGAAATAGACTCATGTGTCTCTATATTTATTTTCATCCCTTGCATTTCTGCAGATGTCTAAAACAGAATTTGTCGTTTAGTCCTCATAGACCCAGAAACCTAGAAAATCATTGCCCTTGATACCACGGTTTGCTACCCAGTTCATTTTCTATTCTTTCTTCTACTGTATTCAGTCCTATGATGAAAAACAGAGCCCCATCTTTCTAACTTGCTTAAAGGAATACATGCACTGAGTTACCCAAGACAAATTCTTTGCTTAAGAGAGGATTGCATTTGAAGAGTTTTTGAACTGGCAGAAACCTATTCAATTCACTAAGGATCTTAGTTATTCTAAAATTAGTTACTATGTATTTAAAATATTTGTTTTTTTTTAAATCAAATAGATGGTTTGCAAATAGTTTCTCTCATTCCCTAGATTGCTTTTTAATTTTGTTGACTATTTCTTTTCCTGTGCAGAAGCTTTTTAGTCTGATGTAGTCTCACTTGCTGATTTTTTTCTTTTGTTGCTTGGGCTTTTGCTGTCATAGGCAAAAAATCTTTGCCAAGACTAATGTCAAAGGGACTTCTTCCTTATGTTTTCTTCTAGGTTTTTATGCTATTAGGTCTTCTGTTGAAGCCTTTAATCCTTTTCAAGTTAATTTTTGAGTAGTATAAGATAGGGGTCCAATTTCATTCTGCATGGGCTTGTTCATTTTCCCAACACCGTTTATTGAAGAGACCCATTGAGTATATTTGGCTCCCTTGTCAAATATCAATCGATCGTTTAATGAGGGTTTATTTCTGGGCTCTCTGTTCTGTTCTACTGGTATATGTGGCTATTTTTGTGCCAATACCATACTGTTTTACTTACTATAGCTTTGAGAAAATGGAGAGATGTTAATTAAGGGTACAAACTTGTGATTAGCAAATAAATAAGTTCTAGATATCGAATGCACAGCATAATGATTATAGTCAACAGCACTGTATTATAAACTTCAAAGTTGCTAAGAGACTAGATCTTAACCGTTCCCACCAGCAAAAATAAAAGATAATTATGTGACATAATAGAGGTGTTAGCTAATGCTACCACGATAATCATATTGTAATATATAAATGTATCAAATCAACACATTGTACATCTTAAACTTACACAAAGTTGTATGCCAATTATATCTCCTTAAAAAATAAAAATAAAAGATTTGCTTTTAAAAAGCAGCATTCAGTCCAATGCACTTGCCTGAGCATAAATGATGCCATAACACAAATCCATACAAGGTATCCTGCCACCTTTAAGCATAAAGGAATTACAGACCATAGGCCATCAAATAGCATGTGTTATAAAGGTCCAAGGCTTCATTTCAAAGATATGACAGTGGGTTGTTATGAAGACTAGTAAAGCATCTCCCGTGTTGCTCTGTGAATTTAGCTTTCAAGTCTATCTCCTTACAAAGCTGAGATCTCCCAGGATATGAAATGTATCACTCATTCTACGTATACTGTGTGATAGCCCCCGGGGTACAGACACAAGAGTATAGTGCACTGCCTAACTTCTTCAAAAGTTTACCATCATTTGGGGGAAAACGTGGTATGCATGAGAATGACAGATGTCTCATGCTGTTGTAAGTACTCTTGAGATTACAAGTAAGTGGGGATGCCCAGAGTTCTGTTGGTGGCAGGGTTGGGGCTGGCGATAGACTATACACTGTTTTCCTTGAGAATGGACTGGTCAACAGAGGTCATTCATCCTTAGACCATCAGCACCTTGGCTAGCATTGAACGCCATGTAAGACTTCAGGAGATCTTCATCAAGAGGAGGCTAATCACCAGCATGTATTATGTAACGGTTCACATGTAAAAGAACTTTCAAGTGATATGATCAAAATACACGCAGTCAGCAACATCATCAAGAGAAAAGCAAAAGAGGTTTCACAAAGAGTCAGCAGAGTAGTAATGGCAGGATATTCCAGAATATTCTATTTCCTTATCCCTGCTGTGAAATCTTTCCCCGTTGTCACCCCAGGAAAGCCCTCTAGGAACCTTCGTCCTGGAGCTCTAGGTGATCCGCCTGGTCCCTCTCGCTCTCATTTCAGAAACTGTAAATTGTTTACATACAGAGACACCATTTAACTCTCTTATTTTGGCTCTCGTTCTATCCGATTGGTATTATCATTGTGATGATCATTATTATTATTAATAATAGTCATTACAGATGCTATAAGCTCTTCTATCTGTTACCATGGAGATCACCACTCAGAAGAAAGAACAAACAGGAGGAGAGTGGAAAAAGAGAGAGAGAGAGACAAGAGATAACTCTAATAAAACCTCATTCTATACACATATCTGCCACTTTGCAGAGGCAGAAAAGAAACCTTCAATTTTTCTCTCACAATGCTTGGAAGGAAGTCTACAGATTGTCAATACCCAGTTTGATTGAACTTAAATCACTGTGGGGAGCTGCTTACACTCCTTTGAAAAGTGTGCCAATTCACGTATACTCCTATTGTAATAAAGCAAGTCTACAGAAAGGTCCCTGGGGTCACTTCTTGTATAGTTATCTATGTTGACAAAGTGAATTTTCTATGCCAAGGGTAAAGACAGCTTAAATAATCCTCAAAGCACTGTCTCTGCCACTCATTTACCATGCATGCCATCTCTTGTCATTTTGCATTGAGAGTTATTTAACTATTCATATGTTTGTCCCTCATCTCCCCATTTAAATCTTCGGCAATGGCCGCTGAGTAAATAGTGGCTTAGAAAGGGCTTCCATAGCCAGTAGAGGCAGATGCGATGGAGGGAAGCAAGGGCTTTGGGATCAACGGATCTGACTGCCAGCTCTGCCATTGACCACATTCCTGACCCCAGCAGAGACAGGGAACCTCCCCGAGCCTCAGTCTCCGCTTCTGTAAACTGGAGATACTCCACTGAGCAGTGATGCTGTAAGTGCTTAATCAAACGCACAGCGCTGAGCTGAACTCAGAGGCTGGCTCAGGGTACCCGACTAGAAATCAGAGTTGAACTGCTGCAAGCCTTTTTTTTTTTTTTTTTTTTTTTTGCGGTATGTGGGCCTCTCACTGTTGTGGCCTCTCCCATTGCGGAGCACAGGCTCCGGATGCGCAGGCTCAGCGGCCATGGCTCACGGGCCCAGCCGCTCCAGGGCACGTGGGATCTTCCCGGACCGGGGCACGAACCCGTGTCCCCTGCATCGGCAGGCGGACTCTCAACCACTGCGCCACCAGGGAAGCCCTGCAAGCCCTTTTGAGGAAGTGATTCGGGAGGAGCGGACGCATCACTTCATTTCGGGAAACAGTTCTGGGAACCTCTGCTGAGGGGATCCGTGCCCCCTTCTCCTCAACCTTTAAAGGGAAAGAAGACAAGAGGTGGAAAGCAGTTTTCAACTTCTTTAAAAGCCTTCAGAATTCCCGCAGGAGCTGTTTCCCCTCCCTTGTGGATCAGCCCAGCTGCCTAGGCGAGCATCCTCCTTGCCTGCTAAAACCACTTGCAGACGTGGCTGCTTTTGGTGTCTGGGCTTCTGCGGCTGTTAGGGGAAGGTAGCATTACCGGTTTAAGACTCCTGGTAGGGCCACCGTGCACGTTGCATTAGCTGGAAGCAGGAACCGCAGCCCCCGGGGCGCTGGAGGGGTAGGGGGTTGCGGGGAGCCGCTTTCAGCCCCTGCCGCTCCTTCACCAGCCCACCTGGACCACACACCTGACGACTTCCAGACAACATACTTGACAGTGATTTATTCTACTACTTCGCTCGAGCCTTTACTTTTTATGTACCTTTTTGGGGGGTTTTCTTTTCCCTTGCTTTACAATTAGTGGCATGATCAAAGAGACCTGGGAAATCTGTTTTATGATCTTGGTGGGGGTGATGTGTGGTCTTGAATAGATTTCATGAGCATTGCATGGTGCTTTGTTTCTGATTCGCTGGTTTATTCAAGGAAAACTTAACGGAAAGTCTAGTGTGTGCAGAGCACGATGTTAGGGACTGAGTAGGTTGTGGGATGAGGGGTACCAGGCTGAATGCCACCCCGGACCTTGAGCGTAAGGTGTTCACAGCTTCTGGGAAAGAAGGTTCTGGGAAAGAAGCTCCATGGAAGCTGAAAGCTTGCAGCAGCAAATATGTGGCCAAGGGGAGCCTGTGCCCGCCTCCCAGGCAGGGGAAGGGCGGGGCGAGGTGGGGTGGGGGGATGGAAGGGGGCTGCACATCCAAGTCACCTGATGGGAAGAGGAAGAGGCTTTTTTGAGACATTTTTTAGAGGCTTTTAGGAGCATCTTTGTGGCAGGCACTGTTTTGGTGCATTCTGAGGAAAACTCTGGGCACTGACACAGACATGAATTCACTCCCTCCATCTGTCAGTTACTAGCAGAGTGATGCTGGAATTCTCTCCAACCTCTCTGAACCTCTGTTTTCTCAAAATGAAAATGAGAAATAATCTCTACCTCACACTTTATCATGAGGATTAGATGAGATTGACTCTAAGACAATATATATAACCCAGTACCTGGACCACAAGTACACAGTAAATAGTAGTCCCCATCCTTCCTTTAGTAAGAGCTAAGGTAGCCAAGATGGAACTCATAGAGTAGTGAGCTGACGCAAAGTGCTTGCCTTGGTCCTAAGAAGGGTCACCCAGCACTTATGTCACCTCTCAACAGGTAACAAAAGAAGACAAGCCTTCTGAAATGGAAGAGTCTACTTACTCTGCTTCCATGGATCTTAGATTCTGGCTCTGGAGGTGACTGACAAAAAGAAAGCTCAAAGAGGAACATGGAATTATTTATCTTTCTTTCAGCTGACATCCCTGCTCTGGACTTCATCACACTATCAATTTTATTGTCAGAGTGCCAGCATCATCTCTGGTGGGAAGTCTTTTCTAACTCCTCCAGCATCCTGTGTTTGGCTCACTCAAGCGCTATTACTCCAACTTGTTTACTCAGACCCCCAGCTAAACTGTAAGCTATACAAGGGAAGAGAATGTCTCGTTAAGTCTTTGTATGCCTAGCACCTGGCCCACAGTAGGCATTCACTTTCCACTGAACTAAGCCTTCAACAGACTATCAAGATTTTTACTGGCTTCAGTGACAGCTTTTAAAATCAACAGGAAAGTGATACATGATAGGAAACGATGTTTCAATGCATACTTGAAATTCTGCTGTGCAGCCCAGAATATCTATTACAAGTAGCAGAATTTTGGAAAAAAGGTAAATTATCTATCAATAGATGTTTGATTGGACACAGTATAGTTAACTGACACAGTGAAATACTATGTAGTCATAATAAAGACCACATAAGATTTCTATAAACCAATCTAGAATGATTTCCAGGATACATGGAATGATTTCCAGGAATTAAGGTGCAAAAGACTATGCTACATGTTGTGCAAGAACAAAGGGGAAAAAGGGATACACAGAAGAAGGATACACTAAATGATTATCGAGAGGAGATGGGTAAGAACAGAGTGAAAGCAATATAAGTGAGAACAAGACATCCCTGGTCAACCACTGTAAATATATTTGACTTCTGTAACATTAAAATGTTTTATATATTTAAAACATAAAATTAAATCAAAAGGATGAAAAAAGGCAAACCCTAAAACTGAATATTAAGCAGATACAAAAAAACCCTGTCTATATATTAGATAAAATAAACACAAGGGAGAAAAAAAATAATTCAAGTAACTTTTTTAATACTCTCTTCTGTCTAGCTATACATCCTGAGGATATAGTCTAAGAACAAAATTTTAAATTCAAGTAAATCTTAAACTTTACCTTGTTATTAGTAGTGCTATTGCTGATGTGATTCTGAAACTATTGGTGTATATTACAGCATAGAATAAATTAGAAAATATATTGATGCTGGGATAATTTCTCAGTGTGAGAGAAGAGAAATATATATGGAAGATAGAATGACGAGAAAAGATCTAATGGTGCTGGATTTGCACTAAAGATAAATGTATCAACTCATAATTTAAACATACACACACACATTTTTTAGCTCTGTCCACAAAAAAGGCTGAGAAGCAATAAACAAACCTAACACCTAGATCTTAACTTTCAAATACCATTTGCTACAAAAAGGAACTAGGCTTCTTTGGGGAAATAGCTGAGTCTGGGTCTAGGCAGGGAAAGTTCAAGGTAACGTCTTGGAGCATCTTGTGATAGAAAGCATGGAAGTGCTCCAAGATTAATGGGGTCATGCAAGAAAGACATAGGAACAGAATTAAAGGAACCATTACTAGCTAATTTGGGGACAATTTGAACATCTAATAAATATAATGTAATAGTAACAATGTTTTAAAGTGAAATAATTTATGAGCCTCTACTGATACAAGGGTAAATGGAGGCAAGGTGAGAAACAAAAAGCTCTGTAGACAAAAACAGCTATAAATGCAGAAGGGATAATATAATTAGAAAAACGACATTTTACAAACTCCAGTGTCATGACTTACACAGGTCAGGACCATTAACACATGGATGGAGAACAGGATACTCACATAATGTCTGCATAGAGCTCCACAGATAACTGATTGTAAATCACCTTCACAATGCAGAGATCTGGTGGAGCTGCTTTAGTCAAATGATGGAGCAGAGGAAGCCAGTCATGGCACAAACTGACATCATGTGCCTTCTGATGGGAGACACCCCCAATAAGGCTTTCTGCCAAAGTATTCTAACAATGAAGAAAGAACCAGGAAAAAAACAAAATGTGGAACATTTTACTTCTTAAATTTATTTTTTATTGACCTATACTTGATTTACAATGACGTGTTAGTTTCTGCTATACAGCAAAGTGATCATATACATATTTATATTATTTTTCATATTCTTTTCCATTATGGTTTATCACAGGATATTGAATAGAGCTCCCCGTGCTATTCAGTAGGTCCTTGTTGTTTAGCCAGTCTATATATACTAGTTTGCATCTGCTAATCCCAAACTCCCAATCCACCCCTCCCTCACCCTGCTCCCCCTGGGAACATTTTACTTAACAACTGGCTTGTATTCTTCAAAAACTTAATGCCTGTTATGAAAAGCAAACAAAACAAGATGGGTTAGGGGGCGGGCCCTTCTAGTTAAAAGAGACTAAAGGGACAGGACGATTAAATCCCACCTATGGACATTGCTTGAGATCCAAATAAAAATAGAAAAACAGACACTGCTATACAAGACACTGTAGGAACAAGATGGATTATATACCAGATAACATTCATTGAAGTGATGTTTATTTTCTTCTTATGGTTTTATTTTTGCGCTTATATAGCATAGTGTCTATTGTCGGGAGATGCAAGTGAAGTCTTCATGTTTAAATTATCACTATGTCCACAACTTGCTTTCAAATAGTTCAGAAAAAGAAAAAAAAAAAAAAATTTTATATGAGGATGAAGGAAGGACAGGAAGGGGGCGGATGAGAGTAGCACAACTGTGTGCAAATGGGGCAAAAATTTAATATTTGGAGAGTTTAGGTGAAAAGCCTATGGATGCTCATTTTACTATTCTTTCAACTTTTCTGTAGGTTTGGATATTTCAGAATAAAATCTTTGGGGAAATAAGATAGTGCTTGACACAGTGCTTCACATGTAGAAAAGGCTCAAAACTATCCTACTCTGTCCCAGCAAACTCGTGTGCACGTGCCCTTACACACACACACACATACACCCACACACACACACACAGCTAAGGACCAAAGCAAAAACTATTATCAAATTCAACCATTCACACCATGGTAGCCCATCTATATTCAAATGTAAGTATCGGTTATTGCTGTTGAATTAATTTGCAGGGGTGCTTTGAAGGCACCCGGTGTTATATATTCCTAAAATTTATTAGTTATTATTTTCATCACTGTATCCCCAGAAACACCAAGAAAACAGTGTCAAGGTTTCTGGTAACAGAGTGATGAAAATAATTAAGGCTAACACATATTGGGTATATAATGCCAGGAATTTTTTTCTTATAGTTTACAACGATTAACTCATGTAAACCACCACAACAACCTCATACATAGGTTCTGTTATTAATGGCAAAGGAGGAAGCTAAGGAACAAGGAGCCCAAGTAACTCCCTAGATCACGTAACTTGAAAAAACTAGGAAGTGTCAGCGCTGGGATGCAAACCAAGCACAAGTTCTTACCACCAATGCTAGATTGGATAGATGTTTGTTGATTATGTGGATTCAAGGGGGAGCCTTGAGAATGGTGATGGGCAAAGGACAGTCATAGGAGAAAAGAATGAGGGCTCGGTCTAAAGAAGGAGGTGAGGAAATGACATTCCAGAAGAATAAAACTGGATAAAAGGCATGAGAGTTGGACAGAATACTCATAGGTGGCACGGAAAAAGCCGTGTGGAACCGTCCCCACAGACAGTCTAACCAGCAAATGTCTCTTACCAGCTTCCCTTTACAAGCAGATACAAATAGAACAAACTCTTGTGCCCGGAGCAGGAAAGGCTGATTGTCGCTCCTGAGACCTGAGTTCACCTGCTGTGAATAGTTATAAAAAAAGACTCCCAGACAAAGGGTCCCTCTGCTTCCCTTACTTCACAGAATGTGGAATCACAAGCTGCTAGTACATCTTGGGCTTTTTAAATTCTTTGGAAGGTCTAGACTGACTTTTAGTCATTATCTCTCCCCGGAATCCTGGGCTCAGAGCAAAAGTGAGCAAAAACAAGCAAGCTTTCTGGGAGACACATTTGACTCCCACTTGTTATTTCATTCTTCTGATCAAGAAAAGTGCTTGCCCAATGGTAATCTTGTATTAGAACACACAGGTGAGCCAGGAGCCCTCGAAGGAGGCAAAGAGCCCTTGGTTACAAGCTCACTGCATCGCCACACCCATACCACCGCTGAGCTCATCAAGATTGATTTTTTCCTCTTTTCTCTTCTCTGCCTACCCTGGGACACCTATCTTTCAACTTCATACCTAAGCCCTATGTCTCCAGCAAAGCTTTACTTGATCACTCCTGCCTCTGTATTCCTTCAGCATTTAGATCTTCCTATGATGATGGAGCTGGGTGATCGTGATCTCTATTTCCGGAGCTCTTAGATAATGCCAGGTATTGTACTGAGCGTATGAGGTACGTTGCTCATTTAACTTTACTTAATCTGCACATCAACCCACTGAGGTAAGAGTGACTGATCGTCCCCATTATGCAGATGAATAAACTGAGCCTCACAGAAGTGAACATGCCCAGGATCCCATGGCTGTTGAGTATCTACAGGATAATTGGATGAATTAAATATGGAATAGGATGGCCTAAATGGAAGGGCTTGAAGAGCTGGAAGTTAAGTATGAGGTCCTAGGGCACAAGGGTCGGTGGTTTATAGTGGCTTATACAGCACAGAACACAGGGGAGCCTGAATATATACTGGTTGTTTGGACTGTGTCCTGATCCCCACCCACCAAGAGGAAGGGCTCGCCAGGTATCTGCAATAAAAATGTGCTATGAAAAGTCCATCAAGAAGGGGTCAGGATAAGCCTTGTGTTCAGGTCTTAAGAAGAACAGCTCTTTTAGTCACTGACCAGTCCCCCCACCACCTTAGAAGTGGGGAGACGAATATGGAAGGAGACATTAAATGCCATACACTGTGCTAATCACCTTATATAGATACTTCCCAAGGTCCAGAGTCTTCAGGTGCTTGCTAAAAATGTTACTTTTGATCGCTGTCCTAAACCTACTGAATAAACATTGCTGGGAATAGGCCTCAGAAAAGGCATTTTAAACATTCATGTCAGTTCATTTTGCAGAGAAATAAAATTTAAGAACTTTTGTTTCATATAATTCTCATCGAATGCTCAGAAAATCATGAAAGGTGGATATGATTATCCCAATTGATAAATGAGTAAAGTGATGCTCCAGGAAAGTATGATACAGACCTCCTTCCTTCAGGGTCACTTCCTTGAAGAGCTTTCCACTGTGGCACTGACCGATGGATGGAGGCAGCACAGGCCAGAGGAAGGGTGGACACATGGGTCTTTTTTTGTTTTCCTTAGAGCATTTGTGTCACCTGGGCTAGGAACCCAGGCACGGGAATCACAGATGTAGACCCAGCTGCTGGCTTCACTATTCGCTCCTTGCAAGAACTTGGACGAGCCATTTAGCCTCTCAAGATTTCAGTGCCCTTCCCTATAAAATGGAAAGAATGCCACCTTCTTCACATGATTGCTAGAAAACCTGAATGACCTCATGGATGTAAAATGCCTAGCATGGCATCTCCAACAAACAGATGCTCAATTAAATGTTAGGTGTTTCTAGGACAAGATTCAGCTCAGAGGGCATCTCTTCAAGCACATCTTCTCTGAGCACTGTCCCCAGTCTCCTCATATCCCTTGATTTAACCACCATGTCCTTTGTACTCTTTCTGTACCATCTATTGGCTTCTATTCCATCTTCCACACCAGGCGGAAAATATCTGTTTACAAAGTCTGACTCCCTTTCTGAACTGTGAGCTCCTTGACAAGACAAGCATCCATTCTGAAACCTTAGGGCTTATCTCCATCAGTGCTGAAAAATTTATTTAAGTGGCTTATCCTGGATGGCCAGCTGAATAACTGACTGGCTGAATAAATAATGTAACGGAACCCATGAACAAATAATTGTGGAAATGAATAAATGAGAGAATTAAAGAATGAGTAAATAAATGAGAGTTTAATAAAGGAATTCAAGAAATGTTAGTAAAGGGGGGGTGAATTTATGAATGAGCAAATAAGTCAATGGAAATCACATTGCAATCATTCTCCCCACCCTTGTACTGAGACTCCTGTCCTTACCCCCTGTGGTTGGAGCCAACCGGCATGCTAAGCTGGTGTGAAAGGCATTTCTCTAAGTGCCTGTGAAAACGCATGGCAATTCAAAGGTGACAGTGCTTTACTTTCTGGGTAATGCTACAGCTTTTTGACTTAGTAGTTTTCTTTAATGGCCCAGTTTAGCAAGAGATTTGCCACCTGCCGCCAGTCCAGAGAGACCCCTTTAAAACTTGGGCCTTCCACACAAGCAGATCCACTCCCCAGCTTCACCTAAGAGACCAGCCTTCTGGAAGCTCTATGTGGTCCCCACGCCTTGGCTGACAGCATGATGTATTAAACAGGGAGACAGACATTTTAAAAAAGCTTCCCTCTTCTAAGCTGGTGAACGACCATTCTTCAGCCCCAAAGAGTCCTCTGGAAAACACTTGATTTACAGAAAGAAAATTGTCCCTCTGGAATAGAAGCAACAACACAAGGATTATTCCAACTGGCTAAACTGCTAGCGAGCCACCATGCGTATGTCACCCATGAGCGAGTCTCAACCGAGAAAGGATGCTTGGGCTACCAGGGACACAGCCTGTGGTCTCCTGTCCAGATCGATCTGAACCTGCTGCCCACAGAGAAGCGACATGTTTCCAAAGGAAGGGGGAAGAAGAGAAGGAGAAACACCTACATTTTCTCCACCACTTGCTCTGTGTCAGTCACTCTCCAACATTGTTTAAATGTTAACTCATTTAACTTGACTAGATACCAATCATAAAAAGCTATTGTCATCACCCGTCATGTACAGAGGGAGAGACTGAAATACAAAGACCAGGGGCCTTGTCTGTGGCCCCTAAATAATTATAATAGATAATAACGATCATAATTTGGAGGATGTAATAAGTACCAGACATTGTCCTAAGACTTTTAATTAATGCATATGAACACATTATACAACAATGTCCTTCAAAAATTGTAAGCCATGAGTAAGGAGCTTGGAGTTTGCACAGGTAGAAGGGGAAGGGGATGAGGAAGCATGGTCAGATCTGTTTTTAAAGCATCACTCTTGCTGTTGTGTGAATTATGAATCAGAGTGGGAAAGATCCGGGTGTTTTCTTACCACAAGGACATGAGATGATAAATTCTGTGGACTTGGGGGACCGTGTCTTAATCACTTCTATATCCTCAGTGCCTTGTCAGTGCCTGGCCAGAGCAGACAACCAATGCATAATGATTCAAATAGAAGAAGGTTGTTTCCCATGCTTTAGACCCCTTTTATAAGAAGTACTGCATACCAGACATAGCAAAAAACTTAGATCTGATGGCTCTAATTGGAATCCTCTTCGTATAACTTACTAACCTCATTAGCACATTTGTAAAAAGAGAACAATATTCCAGCTACTTCACAGTGATGCATCTTGAACTAGTCCTGTGCCCAGTAGATATCTGGCACAGTTTTACAGCCTGTAATCAAGTCACAATTTTTTGGCAACAGTACTTCTGCAATGATGGCTATCCAAAATATGATTAAGAAAACAAACTTGAGAACTTGAGCCCAGCTTGTCCTTGTAGTAGAATTTGGCAGGGCAATGGAAGCTAATACTTCCTTTTTGGTGTGTGTGTTTGTGTGTGTGTGTGTGTGTGTGTGTGTGTGTTAGCAGTGGAGTGTTTGGGGGTAGAAATCAGCCAATAGGAGATACCAAGACAAAACTTAATTACAAATGCACATGAGACCAACAATTGAATTCTACTTCTCTTGGGTGTAAAATAAAGCTGCAGAAAATTAACAATGCACTAAGAAGTTCAGGGAGAAATAAATGTGCCATAAGTAAGTGGTCTCATCCTATGTCATGGGTAACTCTTGTTTCCTGTACACTCGCATACCCTTGTGCAGGCCATACATAAAACTGTAAACTCAGTGATGTTGCTCTAACTTTGGGAAGCAAGGCCAACAACTCTTAGACCAAACTGAATGGACACATTCCTTTCTTTCTGTCAGTGACTTGGATGATAATCTATTACCTGCAATCGCACTGCATACTTATGTACAGGAATATTGGAGAGACTTTAATTGCAGCTTCTCTGCCTACTCCATTATGCATGCTTTGATGAGTTTTAATGAAGCCAGAGCCTGCTGCCAAAGGAGTGAGAAACAGAGCCTCATAATAGCAAGAATGTTAAGATATGGAAACTTGCAAGGTGGTTTGCAAATGCATTAGGAGCTCTTTGAGAAGGAAAACAAGTTTTGCTTTCAAGATTTGACTAAACCGTCCTTGCAAACTTCTTGCAATGCCTGATGATAGCTGGTCTAGATACATGAAACGGCATTGTATCCATCAAGACGGGAAATAACTGTGTATTTGCCCTCCCCTCCCCTCCATGGGCCTGATGGTGGGAACATCTCCTTTGTTACTAGCTCTATAGTACAGTATATTCCCATAATTTCTTCTTGTACATTCATCTCTTTGTAAACAGTCCCTAATGTAAGCCAGATCCGGTCCTCCAGAGAGGGGAACAGTGCTAAAGACCGTGTATAACCTGAGGATGGTGGCTTGTTGTTGGTACTCAGAAAGTTGCTCATCTTGCCTTCAAGGTCAGCTAAATAGTCTGGCATGCTCAAGAATGATCTGATAAAAACTGGAGTTTGGGATTAACGTATACACACTACTATATATAAAATAGAGAACCAACGAGGTCCTACTGTATAGCACAGGGAACTCTACTCATTCTGTAATAACCTGTATGGGAAAAGAATCTGAAAAAGAATGGATATATGTATATTTATCACTTTGTTGTACACCTGAAATTAACACAACATTGTAAATCAATTGCACTCCAATATAAAGTAAAAATTAAATTAAATTGAAAAAAAATCTTCTTTTCCCTGGAATTAAGATAGCCGATTTCCTTGCTAGGAAACTGTAGTTCAGATTATGGATCTTCAGAAACTTCTGCTTGTCCCTAATCAAGTCACTGGGATCCTTTTATTTTCTAGTCATTCAGGTACATGCATTTTTCAGTGTTCTAAACTAGCAACTCATCCTGGTGAGTTGGGTGGTCCCCACAAACGTGCAGGATCAAGGGACCCTGGAACCTTGTTCCTGACATTCATTTGCTCTTCCTGGAAATGCCTTCCTTTGTGTCTTCTTCTGGACAGTTCCTACCCTCCATCCAGCTCTTAGCGACGTTTCCTGCCTGCCTGATAGCTCTTCCACGAGTGGCTGGTTTAGGCGCCCCTCTTGTGGGCTCTCAACACACACTACACATGCGCTATCCTTGTCAAGATAATTTAATTGTTGCTGTGTCTTTTCCATGATTAGCCTGTGGAGGAGACTGAAATAATACTGTTATGTGTTGAACTGTGTCCCCCAAAATGACCGCTTAAAGACCTAACACTCTGTACCTGTGAATGTGCAAGGCCTTAATGGGAAATAGATTCTTCACACATGTAATCAAATTAAGATAATGTCATACTCCATTAGGTTGGGCCCTAAGCCGACATGACTGGTGTCCTTATAAGAAAAGAGGAAACAGACACACAGACATGTGAGGGGAAAATGTCACTATGATGTAATCACACAGAAGCAGGGAGACAGTCCCAGGGATGCAGAGATCGAGGGGCTGCTTCTAGGAGCCCAGGAGCACCCACGGGTCAAGCAAACTGCCAGACGCTAGGGAGAGGCCAGGAAGGAGACTCCCCTACAGGTTTCAGAGGGGTTGTGGCCCTGCTGGCACCTTGATTTTGGTCTTCTACCCTCGAGAACTGTGAGACAATAAACTCCTGGGGTTTTGGAAGCCACTCAATTTGCGGAATGTTGCTAGACCAGCCCAAAGAGACGAAGACAGACACGATTGTGTACCCTTTGCAGTTTGTGCAGTGCCTGAAATGTGCAAATTTACATTGAGCTGAAATGAATTGTACACCATTTAGAGATGTTAAAAGTAGGCCAAGTGTGTATTCCTGAAGAAACTTAACTCTATGTTTCTCATCCTTCTCTCCTACCCCCTAGTGTCAGAATGCAGCCTGGGTTATGGCACCCTGTCAAAACCTGTAGAAGCCTAGATTCAGTCCACTTTACCTATAAGCCTAATCACCCCCTAAGTTACTCCTATAATTTGTCCTACTGTCCCCATGCAGAGATCACACTGCCTTACACCAAAGAGGGCAGCTGCTCGCTGAGCACTCGTGGCCCTCATCTCTCCAGGATCACCCCGTTGTAGGTAAGATGCACAGACTTAAATCTCCCGGGAGGGGCAAGGTGCCACCTCACCTATAGAAATGAGGAACTACCCCCAGGGTACACTGTAAAGAGAGATGCAAGGCAGCTGGGATTCAGATTTACAGTTTTCCACAACTAAAACCCGCCCTTTACCCTCATGACATCCATTTGCAAGTATCTGCAGACTTAGGGGAAACTTCTCCTTTTCTCTGGAACCTCAAATGATCTCTCAGGGAGTTCTAAATGAGGGAGGCCTGAGGGCCCACTTAGCTCCAGATCCTTATTTTTGAGATGCACAGCCAGGCTGGGAGCACCCAGCCAACTGGCACAAAGAGCAGTAAGAGAGAGAGCCCAGGTTCCCTGCGTTCCAGCTTGGTTTACACTCTCTGTGTTATGCCCCAGGAATACCTCTGTAAAGTGCAGAGACCAGTGGCTTTGTGCTCTTAGAAACCGGAGTTAAACACACAGCAAGTCTTCTCTGGTCATTTCCTCCCTCCTTCCGTTTCCCCTTCTCCTCCCTCCCTCCTCCTCTCCCTCCCCCTTCCTCTCTTCCCTGGACCACTTTGTCACACTTTTCCTAGTGTCGTAAGTCACTCACCTTTAAGAACAGTTAATACTGACAAATAAAAAATTACATATTTCATTATCGTTATATTTAGGCATTAAAAATGTTTTTCAGCTAAATATGGATATAATTCGCCTACACAGAAGTTTGCTTTTACTTTTACAGGTATTTTAGGAAAACAAAAACAAAACCAAACACCTATATAGTTTGCAATTGCATGTGACCAGAAAAGCATATTTCAAAGAAATCCCCAGTCGTGCACAACGCACCCTATCAATTTTGGGACATAACTCAGAGGTCCTGATGCCTTCAGCATCACATCAGCAAAACGGCAACATTTAATATACATAAACATTCATCTTTAGCCATTCCTGGACAAAATATCAAACATAAATCCCAAGAGAAGTCTTTCCAAAGAGAGGCAGAGCATTTCATGTAAATGAGATCTATGAATCAGTGTCATTCTACTTACATTATTTTGGAGAGTTAAATTTGTCAAGCTATATTTAATGTATGTATTTTAATTTCAAACTATATATTTTAATGAAAGTAGGATGTCTATGCTTGTGTCTTAAATGCATGGTGTAAAAATATACATTTAAGAACCTATACATTCATAGAAAAACACACATATGCATTCATAGCAAAAAGTCCCAAGGAAATTCTAACAATCAAATAGCAATCCCTGGATTGCAGTTTGTAGGTGGCTAACATTTCTTCAGACTTTTCTTCTTTTCCTTAAAGTTTCCATAATTAGCATTGATTATTTTTATAACAAAAATAAAAGCATGGCTTCAAGCAAAACATAAGCAATACAAAGTATCCAATTAATGTTTTAGTGATATAGATTATTGCTGCACCAGAAGGTCTTGTTTGCTTCCTGAGTCTTGACTATTAGTCCCAGGATTTATTATCTCAAGCAAGTCATGAAATTCTCATGTGCTCTTTCCTTCTATGTAAGATAGAGTTAAAAATATCCACCTCATATTTTTGTTGCCAAGAATTAAAGAGATGGTATTTGTAAACTCTCAGTTCAGTTCCCAAAGATGGTAGGAGCTGAGTCATTGATGCCATTACCACAAATCCTCTTATTATTTGTCATACCCATCACTCAGCAGGCACTGATCTCCTTTGCCTTGTTCTGCAAGCAAAACACTTTCTCCTTCTTTTGTAAATTGTGGACTGGGGACAAACTGCATCAGAATCATTTGGAAAGCTCAATAGAAGTACATTTACTGAATTTAGAATTTCTGGGTCTGCAAAGTCTATTTTTAGCATGATTCCCCAGAGAGCCATATGTTAATTAATTTTGAAAATAACCAAGATCCACGGAGAAGCCTACTTCTTGACCAGGTTGTTGAACATTATAGGCTGGCACAACCATGAAAAGAAAACAGCAACGCGATTTCTAATTATGTTATAGGGCTATTGAGAAGCAGCTAGCATACATCTTGAAGAGATGAAGTATGATGGAAATGAAATGAAATGACATCCAATTCCATGTAACTAGCATTTTCTGAAGAAAACCTGTGGCCTTTTGTATTCAGATGGGCAAATTACTGCTAAATGTCCTCAATCACCATTTTGGCAATGGCTTGCTTGCATTTCTACCTGTGATACTGCATGCTATTTTCCCTGATTTTACTGCCTCATGAATGACAATGACTATGCCTTATTTCTCTGCATATCCTGTGTGGCCAGGACAATGTCTGACTATAGACAGACCTCCACAGATGTGGTCACCCTGTTGCAGCGAAGTCTGGGGCCTGAGGACTCAAAGAGCCTTAATAGGTTCCTACTTTTCTTCTTCACTACATGATTCTGCTGGTGTCTCCAAAGGCCAGTGCTCAAAACAAACAAACAAACAAAAAATGTGTATGTGCCAGCTGACATTCTAAACAGAGGGAGTGCTTGCATTGCTATATTTTTAAATAAATATTACATCAGGTTTGGGGTGTGGAATTATTTTTTTAAGAATAAATTAGTGATCACATGCTGCTTCTAAACCCATGTAATAATTGGTTCTTAATATGTCCGTAGGCACTTTAGAAAAAAGTGGCAAGATATTATGAGATTGCCAGGGAAAATAGAAATAGCTCAGTGTTTTGGTTAGGCATCTGTGGGATAACTACCCTGGCTAGTTACAGCAATACAGATGATTTTGTTTCATCCTCACAACTCTAAGAGGCAGGAACTACTATTTCCATTTCACTGATGCAGAATTGAAGCTCACAGTGACCCTCGGAGTCACACGGTCCTCAGAGCCAGACCTGAATCAAGCTTTCCCACTTCCTGAATCAGGGCTTTCTATTGATTTTAACTTTTGCTTTTTTGTCTGTTGGGTTATTTTCCTTCTCTTTCTGTTTTTGCATTTTAAGAGAGACATGACCTTGTTCAGCCCTGCAGAAAATGCTTGATATTTAATTCTTGGTTCAGTGGAACCTTGTCAAGACCATTAATAGGTTTTCTTCTCTCATGAAAATAACCTAGCTGCTAAATCCTATTATTTACCTAAATACCATTTCCCCCCTGAAGTTGGTCCTTTAAATTTTTATTTATACAAGTGTCCCCTTCCAGTGGATTTCCCTTTGCATCACGTAGTGACATGAAGGGTGAGTAGGAATTCCGCACCCTTACCTGTGATGTTGCAGTACACTTGGAAAGGTCCCAGGGTCCCACTGCCATCTGAGTCGATGTAGAAGAAACCAGCTGTGTTGCCGTGGTGCCTGTACACCTCGCAGGATTGCTCATAGAGGGCTGGAAAGACACAAAGGCAGCAGAGAAGAAATTTGGCTTGGCTCTGCATATCCCTTTGGAGGATCAGTAACTCCTACTTATTATATTTACTTTCAATTGTGATTTCTTTCCTTTCTCCTATAACCTTAACTTTCTCCCCAAGCCTTAACAAACTAGTGCCCCAATGTTTGATGGGCTTGCATCCTCCATTCATCCTAATGTTCATTCTTCTAAACAACTCCGAGTTTACATCCTCCAAAATGTCTCCCCTTCCCTCTTAAACAGCCCTTCCCTATGCTGATGTGTCTGTCCTTCCCCTACACTTGCACAGCTGTGAAGCTAGGGCATCATACACTGTTCTGTCTCCTGCAATAGTTACAGAATCTTTAAGAGTGGTGGCAGTGTGTAGTGTGAGGCTGTGTTCCAGCATCTAGCAGAATGCCACACTCACAGTGGGAGATCAAAAGTTAAAAATGTACAAATAATAAATGCTGGAGAGGGAGTGGAGAAAAAGGAACCCTCTTATTAAACTGTTGGTGGGAATGTAAATTGGCGCAGTCACTAAGGTGAACAGTATGGAGGTGCCTTAAAAAACTAAAAATAGAGCTACCATATGATCCAGCAATCCCACTCCTGGACATATATCTGGAGAAAACTCTAATTCAAAAAGATACATGCACCCCAATGTTCATTGCAGTGCTGTTTACAATAGCCAGGTCATGGAAGCCACATAAATGTCCATCAACAAAGGAATGGATAAAGAAGATGTTAAATGAACTTATTTGCAAAACAGAAACAGACTCACAGACAGAGAAAACAAATTTATGGTTACCAAAGGGGAAAGGGTGAGGTGGAGGGATGAATTAGGAGTTTGGGGTTAATATGTACACACTTCTAAATATAAAATAGATAACCAACAAGGACCTACTGGAGAGCACAGGGAACTATACTCAATATTTTGTAATAATCTATAAGGGAAAAAAAATCTGAAAAATTATATATATATATATATATATATACACGTATATCTGAATCCCTTTTTTGTACACTTGAAACTAACACAACATTGTACATTAACTATACCTCAATAACAAAATGTTTGATTAGTGAATGTAAAACTGAATATACAGTCATGACTTTTCATTTATAAAGTAAAATGACATGGTCTTATTTCTATATACCCAGAACTCAGCACAATAACCATCATATAGTAGGTGCCCAATCAAGTTTAGTCCATTTTGACTTAACAAGCATTTACTGAGTTCCTCATATGTGTCAACAGTGTGGTGGCCACCGAACAACAGACCAAGGATGTGGCAATGAGTCTGTGCCTTAGAAAGCTCGTAGCCTGGTTACAGCCATAAAGATCTTTATGTGCTCAGAGAGAGGCAGACACAGCTGTCCTGAGATGGGATACTTTGAGCAGTCTGAAAGTAAAAGAAATTTATAAATCTCATTACACCCACATGAATGAATTTGGTAGGGTGGAAAGGAGGATCTGCTGCTTCACACATGAGAAAGTAGAATGTTGTCTGATGCTTAAGACAAAATAATGTAGCTCAGAGCAGCAGGTACACGTCCAATATTATGTCATCCTCCTGTGTTGAAAACACTTCAGTGGCTCCTAACAGTTTTAAAGATAGAGCACGAACTCCTCACCTTAACTACCATGCCACTGTGACTAATGTCCCAGCCCAGGAATACGAAGCTGTAGTTTGACATGATCAAGTGTGAGGAGTGCTTCAAATAATTCATTACAAATAAAGTTCTAAAGCTTGAGAGGCTTTGACTTTGTATAAATTAGAGTAAATTCAAGGTGATCCTTGTACTCATGTAATTCTCCCTTGCAGTCATACACCATTTCTGAAGCTGTGGGTCCATGGGAGGGTCAGTTTGCACCCTGCATATTGAGCATAACATATAGCTTAAACCTGGCCTAAACCTGATAACACACCAAGGTGTGTGTCACACATCTGATAACACATCTGGCAACCTTTAAGATAACTCATCAGCATCTCTTGGAATTCACGCTCTCCCCTTGAGTGTGGTCTAGACTTACTGACCCGCTTCTGACAGAAGATGATGTCATTGTCAAGACCAGGTTGTAAAAAGACACATGGCTTCCAACTCGGGTTCTTCTGGAGCACCTGCTTTCAGAGAAACCGACTGCTAGGTCCTGAGGTAACCCTTTGAAGAGGTCCACAGCATGAGCCTGGAAGCTTCTCTCCAGAGTTTTAACTGAAGTGACAGTAGCCCTGGCTGACACCTTGAAGGCAGCCCCATAAGACTGGGCCAGAACTACCCAGCCAAGTTGCTCAAGGACCCACAGAAACTATGAAGTAATAACGTCTGTTGTTTCCAGAGGATAACTTTTGCTGTAAATCATCATGCAGCAGTAAAGAGCTAATATACTCTCAAAGCATTAATTCTCTCATGTGGTTATAGGCATAAAAAAAAGAGTCTATCTAATACAACTGAAGTAAGGATTCAGAGATAACCCACGTTCAACACTTAGCATAGTACTTGGCACGTAGGAAGTGCTTGACAGCTATAAACTATTATTATGAATGTTAAATTGTTTCATGCTATGTCACTTCTTATTCTTTGTCAATGTTTTGCTTACTTAATTTTTTTTCATGAATCACAAGACTTGTTAAGAAAAACCAATAGGCCTTACCTCCCTTCTGTGCAGAGATGATGACATTTATTTCTTAGCTTATTCTTTTGGTATTGACTATTGTATCTCTAAATTGTGTGTCTATACTGCTACTTCTTGATTTTCCATATTTATAGGTTATCTATTCACTTACCAATAGGAAAGATGAGAATTTAGCTTTTTTCATCATCTCTCCCCACATACAAAGAACTTTCGGTTTCCACATACTGCCAATATAATAGGATCACAATTTTAGTTAGATCAATCATTACTGTTTATGCTAATACAACAGAAAGCATGCTATTCACGAATGTGGTTGTTTCCTTTCCTGAACACAATTTCATTTTTCTAGAAATTAATAACTGTCTTACGTTTCTTCTCATTTGCCTTATTTTCTAGGTATATATCACAAATTTAACTACAAATTCACTAACAACTCTCTAAAATGCCTTCCAAAATATTCAGGTGAAAACTAATTTAAATGGATACCTATGAAGAGAGAAAGAATGGGAGAAAGGGACAGAAACTAGGCCTTTCTGAATATGCCATATTTTTAACTTTGAATCAATATAAATATTCTTAAAAACAGAAAAACAAAATTAAATATACTAGAAGAAAAGGTGCAATTCATAAATATGGAAAGGAAACTAAATGAATTTAACTACAAATTATTTCAAGTGATATTTAAATTCAGTATTTTCTTCTTAACTTTTTATCACAAAAAATCCAAATACATGCAAAGAGCACAGAGAGTAATAAAATAAACCTGATATCACAACTAGCTTCAACAATAACCACTATTTGGTAATCTTGTTTCATCTCTAGTACCTGCGTTATCAGTTATGCATTGCCACGTTCCAGACCACTCCAGAACTGACTTAAGACAACAATCATTTCATGATCTACCCTCAGCAGAATGAAATAAAGACCAATGAAATAAAGGATTAGAAAATAATTATCAAGGATTGCTAAATCATTAGATGAAAAGTTGAGGGGGTCCTTTTTTAGTGGATGGATTAAATTAACAATACCCAAACTCACCGATCAATCTCAACACACCCAAAAGTGATTATCAAGATGCCTGCAACGTGAGGTAATAAGAAATATACAGCACCACCTAAGATACATTCTTGCCAAAAATTTGAAGTTGAATCTAATCAAGCCCTGAGATTTAAACACTAACTCACAGTAAGAGGTAAAGAAACACACTCAACATTATAAAAACACAGTCAGTTAAATTCAGATTCTGGGAACATCCGACTCAGTCTCTTCAACAAATAAATGGCAAAAAGGGGGATAGAAATGCAGGAAACATATCAGTCAAACACTGTGTATGGACCTTGTCAAGATCCTGATTCCAACAAAGCAAAGACAAAATTAAGAGAACCAGAAAAATTAAAATCAGATTTGGTATCTTTAAGTATTTTTTAAATTTTGCTTGGCTATGATAATGGTAGTGTGGTTATGTTCTAAAAGATAAAACGTTCATCTTTGTCAGAGATACATACTTAGGGATTTGTAGTAAAATGATTATGTCCACAATCTGTTTGTTACAATACTTCATCGAAAACAAAGAGGCGCATAGTGGAAACGAAAATGGTAGCCTACTGATAAATACTGAAACAGGGGAGGGTACATTGGGGACAATTATACTATTCTATCTTTTTGTGTATGTTTGAAAACGCCTCTAATAATTATTATTATTTTTAAAATATTTGGACATTTCAGGTATTCTATGGATTTCAACTTCTTTGAAAAATTATCTTCTGGATCATTCTGACCTGTGGCAATCTGGACTGGTATGCTTCCAACCTGGCACATAGCTGTCTCCTTTGGCCATCTCCCCACCATCATGCTGGACATTCCCTCTTGAAATTATCTTCTTCCCACAGCATAATTCCCTCGAAATCCACTTGAGTTGTTTCATGCACCAATAGTTTATTTCTGTTTAATTGCTGAGTGGCATCCCATGGTATGGATATACCACAGTTTGTTTAGCAGTTAACCCATCATAGGACATTGGGTCATTCCCAGGTTTTGGCTGCTTCACTGGTGGCATGTTTAACAGTTAAGCCATTGTAGGACATTTGGGGCATTCCCAGGTTTAAATCCCCTGGAGGCTTTCCTCACCCCCCACCACCTCTGAATACTCTCTTTTTAACAGCATACAATTCTTGATTCATTGATGAAATATATCTCTAAAATCTCTGAAAATATTAATTGTAATATAGTTTTTTAGAAAAATTTCTTCTTTCTGTGTACATTATTTCCTCCAAGGTAGGGGTGTGTGTGTGTTTATGTGCTCACGTGCTTAATTGGTTTACTTGTTTTGTGATTATTTTGGTCTCTGTTTTATCTGGCATGTTAGACTCTTTTCTGGGATGTCAGGTAATCTTGTGTGGTCCTCTCGTATTCAACAGTGGTCAGCACTAAGTGTCAGCACTAAGCAAACATTTGTGGTTTGCCCTCCATGGGCTTTATTGTAGGGTTAAGTGGCTGGACAACTCTGTGGGAAACCCTCATGTTAATGTCTGTAGGGCTTCTCCCTTGGTCTTGCTAGAGTCTGTGATTTAGAGGGATATGTTACATGAGATTTGGAAGGTGGAAGTGACACCACACACATTCATTTTACGCCTGTGAGGTCGATGCAGGGCATGAGATACTGTTGCAGATGACACACATTGCTGCTTATCTTCTGACTTCAGTTGCAAATGTGGGGCAGCCAAGCCAGCTGGTATTGCAGATGGGCTATCTCCTCCTTTAGCTTCCCTAACTCCTGGCCAGGTGCACCTTACATCTCTTACGATCACCTCATTATTAAAGTTGAAGGTTGGGAAGTAGTAAGGGGCAAGGTGGATCAGCTGCTGACTGACAGGACCATTAAAAAAAATCAATTACTATTGTTTACGTGAAGTGTTAGGAGGAAGTGAAAGTAAATTCATATGTTCAATTCATCAACACTTCCAGGAAGTACAAGCATGCTACTTGTTGATTAAATTGTTCTTTCTCTACTGCATGCCTAACACACTATATAACAAGTACTCTATACACACATATTGTAAGACTACTGATTTTTCAGTTAACTCTAGCCTCTGAGAAAAGTAAACAAAAGAGACATGGTTCTGATCTCAAGTAATTCAGGCTCTTAAACTCATCAAAATTAATCCCAATACAGATAGAAAAATTTAAAAGACCAATTCCTATATAAGAAAAAGATATTTAAAGACTACATAAGAAAAAAATACAGCAGGATCCAATTTTTTTCCTTAGATAATTCTTTAAAGAGCAGATAATCCTTAATGCTACTTATCCTTCTCCAAAAATCTTCCAAATGTGTTATATGAAGTAAGTATAAAGGTGATCCCCAAACCTGACAGACCATACAGAAAGAAAAATTACAGCCTCACTTATGAATATAAATTTTAAAATTACAAAAATATTGGCAAACAGTACACGACAGCATATTTAGAAAGGAAATTACGACCATTTTGGGAGCTTAATCCAAAAATGCAGGCATGGTTCAATATTAGAAAATGTACTCTATATATAGTCATCATAATAGGGCTAAGGAGAAAAATGATATGATCTCTCCACTCATTTAAAAGATAACTAACGTGAAAACACTAGAATTTCCCACTCAGGTCAGAAAAAGAACAAAAACAAGCATCTTCATGATCTCTACTAATATTTCACATTGTGTTAGAGTTTCAGTCATCGAAATTAGAAGAGAAAAAACAACGGGAGACATACAAATTAGAAAGGAAGAAGTTATACTCCTTTCATGGATAATCAGATTACATATCTAAAAATACTAAAATAATCAGTGTAAAATAACTAAAAACAAAAGTTGTAAGCTATAAGATTAACATATGGAAATCAATAGCTTTCCTCTATTACAGGCAAAATTAGTTAGAAAATATTGATAGTGAACCCTCCTTTACAATATCAAAGGGAAAGAAGAAAGAAAGAATGAAGGAAGACAGGAAGAAGAAACAAAAGAAGAAGGGAAGGGAAGAAGGAAGGAAGGCAGGCAGGAAGGAAGAAAGGAAGGAAGATCCCCAAGTGTAAATTTTATGTGAAACATTCAACAGCAAAATAAGAAAACTATAACATATCCCTAAACACACAAATAAACCTGAACATCCTCTTAAGATAACATTTCTCCCATAGTTAATGTATATATTTAACAAAGTGTTAACCAAGAGACCATTAGGTGTTTAGTTTGTCTGCTTGTTTTGTTTGTTTGTGCTACACAAATTGATTATAAAGCTCATTTGGAAGAATGAACAAGCTAGTCAACTGAGCAGGGAAAACACAGAAAAAGAAGAGCTGGTGAGGCCAGCTTTACTGTATCTATATCTAATGTGGATGAATGGATGGATAAATAGATGCATGGATCAAGAGAACAATGGCCAGAACAGAAAATCCAAGACATCCAGGTGTACAGGGAAATTTAGTATATGATAAAGGAAGCAGCTCAGATCAATAGGGGAAAAAGTGACTTTTTAATAATTGGTGCTGGGAAAACTGGGAAGCCACACAGTAAAAGATAAAATCAGATCCACACCTCATACCGCAGATCAGGACCAAATTCCAAACAAGGGATTTAAATACCAAAAAATCAAATATGTACATATTTGAAATAAGAAAGAAATTCTTTATAACCTGGAAGCAGCAAAAACTTAACTAACAATGATTCAAAATCCAGAAGCAATAAAAGAAAATACAGATGAACTTACTTATATTAAAAAATAAATAAAGGAGAGTTTCAAGATGGCGGAAGAGTAAGAGGCGGAGATCACCTTCCTCCCCATAAATACATCAGAAACACAACTACAGGTGGAACTGTTCCTACAGAACACCTACTGAATGCTGGCAGAAGACCTAAGACATCCCAAAAGGCAAGAAACTCCCCACGTACCTGGGTAGGGTAAAAGAAAAAAGAAAAAACAGAGACAAAAGAATAGGGACGGGACCTGCACCAGTGGGAGGGAGCTGTGGAGGAAAGGTTTCCACACACTAGAACCCCTTTGCAGGCAGAAACTGCGGGTGGCAGAGGGGGGAAGCTTCAGAGCCATGGAGGAGAGTGCAGCAACAGGGGTGCGGAGGACAAAGTGGGGAGATTCCCACACAGAGGATCGGTGCCGACTGGCACTCACCAGCCTGAGAGGCTCGTCTGCTCACCCGCCAGGGCTGGCGGGGCTGCGAGCTGAGGCTTGGGCTTTGGTAGGAGCGCAGGGAGAGGACTGGGGTTGGCGGCATGAACACAGACTGAAGGGGTTAGTGCACCACGGCTAGAAGGGAGGGAGTCCAGGAAAAGGTCTGGAGCTGCTGAAGAGGCAAGAGACTTTTTCTTCCCTCTTTGTTTCCTGGTGCACCAGGAGAGGGGATTAAGAGCGCTGCTTAAAGGAGCTCCAGAGATGAGACGGGTGCGAGCCGCGGCTATCAACGCAGACCCCAGAGATGCGCATGAGATGCTGAGGATGCTGCTGCCACCACCAAGAAGCCTGTGTGCAAGCACAGGTCACTATCCACACTGCCCCTCCCGGGAGCCTGTGCAGCCCGCCACCACCAGGGTCACGTGATCCAGGGACAACTTCCCTGGGAGAACGCACAGCGCGCCTCAGGCTGGTGCAATGTCATGCCAGCCTCTGCCGCTGCAGGCTTGCCCGGCACTCTGTACCCCTCCCTCCCCCTGCCTGAATGAGCCAGAGTCCCTGACCCAGCTGCTCCTCTAACCCTGTCCTGTCTGAGCGAGGAACAGATGCCCTCAGGCGACCTACACACAGAGGCAGGACCAAATCCAAAGCTGAGCCCGTGGGAGCTGTGAGAACAAAGAAGAGAAAGGGAAATCTCTACCAGCAGCCTCAGGAGCAGCGGATTAAAGCTCCACAATCAACTTGTTGTACCCTGCATCTGTGGAATACATGAATAGACAACGAATCATCCCAAATTGAGGAGATGGACTTTGGGAGCAACAGTATATATATATTTTTCCCTTTTTCTCTTTTTGTGAGTGTGTATGTGTATGCTTCTGTGTGTGATTTTGTCTGTATAGCTTTGCTTTTACCATTTGTCCTGAGGTTCTGTCTGTCCATTTTTTATTACTTAAAAAAAATTTTTTTCTTAATAATTATTTTTATTTTAATAACATTATTTTATTTTACTTTATTTTATTTTATTTTATCTTCTTTCTTTCTTTCTTTTTTTTCTCCCTTTTATTCTGAGCCATGTGGAAGACAGGCTCTTGGTGTTCTAGCTAGGCATCAGGCCTGTGCCACTGAAGTGGGAGAGCAAAGTTCAGGACACTGGTCCACAAGAGACCTCCCAGCTCCATGTAATATCAAAGAGTGAAAATCTCCCAGAGATCTCCATCTCAACGCCAAGACCCAGCTCCACTCAATGACCAGCAACCTACAGTGCAAGACACCCAATGCCAAACAACTAAAAGGACAGGAACACAACCCCATCCATTAGCTCAGAGGCTGCCTAAAATCATAATAAGGCCACAGACACCCCAAAACACACCACCGGACGTAACACACCACTTTCACCAATGGACAGAGATGAACTTAATTGATATTTATAGTACATTCCATCCAAAAACAACAGAATACACATTTTTCTCAAGTGCTCATGGAACATTCTCCAGGATAGATCATATCTTGGGTCACAAATCAAGCCTTGGTAAATTTAAGAAAATTGAAATCGTTTCAAGTATATTTGCCGACCACAATGCTATGAGACTAGATAGCAAGTACAGGAAAAAAATCTGTAAGAAATACAAACACATGGAGGCTAAACAACACACTACTTGATAACCAAGAGATCACTGAAGAAATCAAAGAGGAAATCAAAATATACCTAGAAACAAATGACAATGAAAACAAAACAATCCAAAACCTATGGGCTGCAGCAAAAGCAGTTCTAAGAGGGAAGTTTATAGCTATACAAGCCTACCTTAAGAAACAAGAAATATCTCTAATAAACAACCTAACCTTACACCTAAAGCAATTAGAGAAAGAAGAACAAAAGAAAACCCAAAGCTAGCAGAAGGAAAGAAATCATAAAAATCAGATCAGAAATAAATGAAAAAGAAATGAAGGAAACAATAACAAAGATCAATAAAACTAAAAGTTGTTTCCTTGAGAAGATAAACAAAATTGATAAACCATTAGCAAGAATTATCGAAAAAAAAGAAGGCTCAAATCAATAGAATTAGAAATGAAAAAGAAGAAGTAACAACTGATACTGAAGAAATAAAAAGGATCATGAGAGATTACTACAAGCAACTATATGTCAATAAAATGGACAAATTCTTAGAAATGTAGAACCTGCTGAGACTGAACCAGGAGGAAATAGGAAATATGAACAGACCAATCACAAGCACTGAAATTGAAACTGTGATTAAAAACCTTCCAACAAACAAAAGCTCAGGACCAGATGGCTTCACAGGTGAATTCTATCAAACATTTAGAGAAGAGCTAATACATATCCTTCTCAAACTCTTCCAAAATATAGGAGAGGGAAGATCACTCCCAATCTCATTTTATGAGGCCACCATCACTGTGATACCAAAACCAGACAAAGCTGTCAGGAAGAAAGAAAACTACAGGCCAATATCACTGATAAGCACAGATGAAAATTCCTCAACAAAATACTAGCAAACAGAATCCAACAGCACATTAAAAGGATCATACACTATGATCAAGTGGGGTTTATCACAGTAATGCAAGGATTCTTCAATATACACAAATCAACCAACGTGACACACCATATTAACAAATTAAAGGAGAAAAACCATATGATCATCTCAATAGATGCAGAGAAAGCTTT
>NW_020173109.1:1231866-1289574 GCF_003031525.2 Neophocaena asiaeorientalis asiaeorientalis | reverse complement strand
AATAAAAACAAAAATAAACAAATGGGACCTAATGAAACTTAAAAGCTTTTGTACAGCAAAGGAAACCATAAACAAGATGAAAAGACAACCCTCAAATGAGAGAAGATATTTGCAAATGAAGCAACTGACCAAGGATTAATCCCCAAAACATACAAGCAGCTCATGCAACTCAATATCAAAAAAACAAACAATCCAGTCCAAAAATTGGCAGAAGACCTAAAGAGACTTTTCTCTCAAGAAGAGACACAGATTGCCAACAAACACAAGAAAGAATGCTCAACATCATTAGAGAAATTGCTGTGTTGGGTCTTCGTTTCTGTGCGAGGGCTTTCTCTAGTTGTGGCAAGCAGGGGCCATTCTTCATCGCAGTGCACAGGCCTCTCACTATTGCAGCCTCTCTTGTTGAGGAGCACAAGCTCCAGACGCGCAGGCTCAGTAGTTTTGGCTCACGGGCCTAGCTGCTCCGCAGCATGTGGGATCTTCCCAGACCAGGGCTCGAACCCATGTCCCCTGCATTGGCAGGCAGATTCTCAACCACTGCGCCACCAGGGAAGCCCTTAACATTTCTTAAATATTTTTAAAACTAACATAAAGATGAAAACGGCAACAATATGTTGAAATACACTTTGAAGATATGAACAGATCGTTAACAGAAAAATAAATTAAAATAAATCTAAAACAAAGGAAGAGGGCTTCCCTGGTGGCACAGTTGTTAAGAATCCTCCTGCCAATGCAGGGGACACAGGTTCAAGCCCTGGTCTGGGAAGATCCCACATACTGCCGAGCAACTAAGCCTGTGTGCCACAACTACTGAGCCTGCACTCTAGAGCCCACAAGCCACAACTACTGGGCCCGTGTTCCACAACTACTGAAGCCCACGCACCTAGAGCCTGTGCTCTGCAACAAGAGAAGCCACCACAATGAGGAGCCCACGCACAATAAAGAGTAGCCCCCACTCTCTTCAACTAGAAAAAGCCCGCACGCAGCCATGAAGGCCCAAGGCCGCCAAAAATAAATAAAGTATATAAATTTATAAAGAAAAACAAAACAAAGGAAAAGATTTCTCACCTTGCTCATAACAAAATATGCTAATCAAAACTGGACTGCCATTTTTCATGAATCAAATTAGCAATAATCCAAAAGATTGAGAACATACACCATTGGCAAGTCTGTGGGGGAAAACACACTCTAATGTATGGATGAGGGGATAAAAATCATGCAAATGCTAGGTGTGAAATTTAGCATTATGTAGCAAAATTACATGGGATTTAACTTTGACCTAGAAATCTCACTTCCAGTGACCTGGTTCAAGAAACACTGGCCAAAAAAATTTTTTTATAGACTGAATGTTTGTGTCCCTATGAAATTCATATACTGAAGCCCTAACCTCCCAATGGGATGCTATTAGGAAGTGGAGCCCTTGGGGGAGGTAATTAGGTCTATATGACATCATAAGGGTGGAGCCACCACAATATGATTAGTGCCCTTATAAGAATAGGAAGAGAGATAGGAGTTTTCTCTCTCAGACATGCCAGGATACTGCTAGAAGGAGGCCATCCACAAACCAGAAGGGAGCTCTCAAGAGAAACCAAATAGGCCGGCATCTTGACCTTGGACTTTCCAACCTCCAGAACTGTGAGAGATAAATATCTGCTGTTTAGGCCACCCATTCTGTGGTATTTGCCATAAGAGCTAGATCTGACTAAGACTAAATGCATTCATAATGATTTCTTTTACACCATTTATACTAGCAAAAAGAGGGAATCATCCCAAATGTCCATCAACTGAGGAATAAACTATGGTATACCCACACAATAGAGTATAGTTAAGCTTTTAAAAAGAATGAAGCATGTTGGCACATAATCCTTCAATGTGAGCTCCAGAATATATGGTTATGAGAGGAAAGCAAAGTAGAATAAAGTATGTATAAAATGCTAATGTGGGAGTGGGGGTGGGAGGGTGGGAGTGGGATGAATTGGGAGATTGGGATTGACATATATACACTAACATGTATAAAATAGATAACTAATAAGAACCTGCTGTAAAAAATATAAATAAATAAAAATGTTAAAAAAAAAGACAGTCTTTTCCAGTGGTGACATCTTGCAGAACTACAGAACAATGTCAGAACCAGGATATATTGACATGGACACAGTCAAGATACACAATATTTCCATCACCCCAGGATCCCTCATGTTGTCCTTCTATTCACAACTACTTCACCCTCACCCCCAACCCTCCTTAACCCTTGACAGCCACTAGTCTGATCTCCATTTCTATAAATTTGTTATTTCAAGGTTATACGTAAATGGAATTATACAGTGAAAAAAATTAAAAAAAAATAAAATGCTGATGTTTATCCAGGAAAGGGGGTATGAATTTGTCTTTTTTCAAAAGATAACCACAATAAAAAAAAAGTTGATGTAGAAGGAGCAGGAGGGAAGGGAGGAGGAATAGAAATAGAAATAAGACTTGTTTGAATACAAATGTTTTGTTGGTTTTAGCATGGAATCATGTAAATATTTTACCTAGTTATCAGGTTATCATCTTTTCTGCAGAGGTAGAAGAGACACCATCATGGTTATCACCTGCGAGCTAAGTTTTAAAACCTGAGTAGGTGTTTACTATGCAGAATCAGGTAGGTCTTTCTGGGCCAAGAGCAGCTTGGGCACAAAGACACAACACAGTCACATGTGGATGTGTGATATGCCTGTCCTTTGGGACTAAATTCCAGGGTCCTTCCTCCAGAAAACCTCAATATATCCTCAGCCTGAGTTACATAGTCTTCCTCTCTGTCCCCTGGAACCTCAGCACATATATTCATTTCTATCCTACTTTTCACTGTGTACGGTAATCCTTGGATTCACCTTTTGGTCTCTCCTGATAGACCTTAAATTCCTAAAGTACAGGAACTTTTCTCTAAATCTAAAAGGTAAATCTTTAATGAATATTAGGTGAGCGTTCCCATTGTTTCTAAAGGTTGAATTGAGCTACACTGTGATATTCTAGGGCAATTTCCTTGTTCTTTGCAATGCCCAGTACAGCTCAAGCCAAAGAGACTTCCATCAACTGTATATTATATGACTTGATACATCTTATATAGGATCTAAATGGCCATTGGAAGTCATCTATAGGAGAACCATCGCATTTTTTGTTGGGAAGAAGCATGCAAGCATGAAGGAAAAACAAAAGAGGCTCTATCAGTGTCAAGATTTGTCTCCGTTAATACTACTCAGCCATAAAAAAATAAAATAAAATAATGGCACTTGCAGCAACATGAATGGAACTCGAGATTATCATACTAAGTGAAGTAAGTCAGACAGAGAAAGACAAATATCATATGAAATCACTTATATGTGGAATCTAAAATAGGACACAAATGAACTTATCTACAAAATAGAAACAGAATCACAGACATAGAGAACATACTTGTGGTTGCCAAGGGGGGGGGCAGTGAGGGAGGGATGGATAGGGAGTTTGGGATTAGCATATGCAAAAACTATTATATATAGGATGGATAAACAACAAGGTCATACTGTATAGCACAGGGAACTATATTTAATATCCTGTGATAAACCATAATGGAAAAGAATATGAATAAGAATGTGTGTGTATATATATATATATATAGATCACTTCGTTGTACAGCAGAAATTAACACAACATTGTAAATCAACTGTACTTTAATAAAATAAATCTTAATAAAAAGATTGTCTCCACTGAAAACAGCAAGTAGTAAATGCTCGTGCTACATTTAAAAGTCTAATATTACAGGCACACACAAAGATATGTATTCTTTGATGAAAAGGACAATGATAGACATATTAAGACTCTTTAGAATAGATTTTTATATCAATATGAACAGATGTATCATGTAGCTGGACAGAGCAGATGGATCAGTGTTTTCATATTTAAGGAAAATAGTCTGACTCTAGTTCTGGCAGCTAATTTATTACCTAAGGAACAGTTTGAAATATCCTTGTTATGCCCACTTTCATTAAAGATAATGAAAGTATTCAGACAGCAAAATAGTTTTATTTAGACCTCACCTTTACAAGTACCAAGATCAGAGCTGTAGTTTTTCTGCCCCACCATTTATATTCCTACCGTAAAACTGTAGAAATAGACAAGGAACTTACTCATTACATATTTTTCAGTCCTTAAACATGGTTTCGTCCTATTTCCTTCTTCACTCCCTCTGTCCCCAGCAATCTATTTACTACATGATTGCATATTTAGTTACAGATCTACATACACAGCCTACAGATATAAATAAGATCCAATTAATTCTAGTAATTAAATAAGTGCTTGTGAAGCATTTTGCATTAACATCCATTTATTTAATTAAATTTATCAAACCTCTTGTGCAGTAGGTTTGCGGAACTCTGCCTTGGGCTGGTTTCAGCAAAGAAAAGAAAAAAATAATATGTTAAAACTGATTGGATTGCTGAAATTAGTTCAAAAAGTGTGTCAGGGGATTAAATTGGAAAATAGATCTTTTGATGGCCCAGTCTGCACATAGGTGGTACAGGCTGAAAATAGATGTACATTCTGTAACATTTTCATTACTTTAAAAAAGGTTGGTGAAAATGGAAACACATTAGGGATAGGGGTATGGGGGGAGGGTGGATGTGGCCATAAAGGGACAGCATAAGGTTTCATCTTGTGATGAAACTATTCTGCATCTTGGTTATGGTGGTGATTACACAAATCTCTGCAAGTGATAAAATGGCACAAAACCACACACATGCATACACACACACACACACACACACACACACACACATATGAGTGCATATCAAAATGGAGGGATCTGAATAAGCTCTGTATACTTTATCAATGTCAGTTTCCTGGTTTTGATATTGTGTCACAGTTACGTAAGATGTTCCCATTGCAGGAAATGGGGTAGAAGGTACACGGGACCTCTGGGCACTTTTTTCCCAAATTGCCATCAATTATTTTAAAATAAAAGCCATAAAAAGGGGTATAGGACCCAACAATTCCATTCTGAAGTACATACTCTGTAGAAAGGAGAACACATGTCCACATAAAAACCTGTGCATGAACGTTCATAGAAGCATTATTCATAAACAGCCAAAAAATGGAAACAAGCCAAATACCCATCAACTAATGGGCAAAATATGTGTCACAGTCGTACACTGAAATCTTATTAGGCAATGGGAAGGAATGAAGTAGAGATATACACTACAACAGGGGTGAAACTTGAACCTTGAAAGAAAGCATTGTGTTACATGAAAGAAGCCAGTCACAAAAGATCACATACTGAATGATTCCATTTATGTGAAATGTCCCAACAAAGCAACGCTACACAGACAGAAAGTGCACTAGTGGCTGGTAGAGGACTCAATGAATAAGGTATCACTCCTGCTCTCAAATGTTAAGTCAGATAAGGGAGTAAGTTAAATTGTATTATCCGTTTATAGGATGAATTTTGTTGGAATTGGATCTTGAGGACCACTGTATTCTCTGGGGTTCTCCTGGTCAGAGTAGGTGTCCCACAAATGGGTGTTGGTGAATTTAGAAACATATGAATGTACAGGGTGGAGAGACCCCATGGCGATGTGAAGACCACACATGTCTTTAGCAGATGTGCCCTCTGAGAGACCTCTCTAGAAGCCTGGAAAGAACTGATAGATTGAGGGCAGGAAGACAAGTGAGAAGACTTGCACTAATCACCTGAAGAAAAATTAAGAGATGAGCCAGGGAGATGCACATATAGGTCTTTGTGTTCAATCCAGCAATCCCACTCCCAGGCATATATCCAGAGAAAAGTATAATTCGAAAAAATACATTCACCCTAATATTCATTGCAACACTATTTACAATAGCCAAGACATGGAAGCAACCTAAATGTTCACCAACAGATGAATGGATAAAGAAGATGTGGTACATACATATACAATGGAATATTACTCAGGCATAAAAAAGAATGAAATAATGCCATTTGCAGCAACATGGATAGACCTAGAGATTATCATACTATGTGAAGTAAATCAGACAGAGAAAGACAAATACCATATGATATCAGTTATACGTGGAATCTAAGATATGACACAATATCTATGAAATAGAAACAGACTCACAGACATAGAGAACAGACTTGTGGTTCCCAAGGGGGAGGGAGGCGAGGGAATGATGGATTGGGAGTTTGGGATTAGTAGATGCAAACTATTATATATAGAATGGATAACCAACAAGTTCCTACTGTATAGCACAGGGAACTATATTCAATATTGTGACAAACCATAATGGAAAAAAAATTTTTAATAAATAAAAGAAGCCTAAGCATGGCCCAGGGTCATTTTTACCCTCCAGGGTCATTTTTATGCATGTTTAAATTTAAAGACAACTATTGTATAGCTTATCTAGGATTCCATATATATGGAAAGAACTAATCAGACATCAATTAAAGAAAAATAGAGGTATTACTTTCTTCTGGGGGAAAAAATGTTCACAAGTTGATTCAATGGTTAGAGTTAACAATGGTTAGAGTGAAGCCTTCAATGTATGTCCCTGTTATCCATATGTCCATTTCTAATTACACAAAGATTCAGAATCAACCCAGGCTACCACATAGGGAAGCATAAAAATGTGAGGGAGAAATATACCTAGCACAAGGAGATGGCAGTGAAGCAGACCTCTAGGTCACAGGATGGTAATAGCTACCATCTGATACTATAGACATCTGTTACTATGTGCTGGACACAGCCTGAGACACATTACACGCAGGATAGCTAACCTCACACAGCAGTGTCGAGCCTAAGTGTTTGTTTTTTGCTTTTGTTTTAATTGGGTAGAGTTGACTTAGAATGCTGCATTACTTTCAGGTGTACAGCAGAGTGACCTAGTTACACATATACATATATACACATATATTATATATATGTATTCTTTTTCAGATTCTTTTCCCTTATAGGTTATTGCAAGATATTGAGTAGAGCTCCCTGTGCTATATAGTAGGACCTTGTTGATTATTTTATATATAGTAGTGTGTATATGTGGAATCTAAAAAAATGCGATATGAATGAACTTATTTACAGAACAGAAATAGGCTGAGCCTCCCTTTTTTAAAAATTTGTTTATCTTATTTATTTATTTTTGGCTGCATTGGCTCTTTTTTGCTGTGTGGGCTTTCCCTAGTTGCAGAGAGAGCGGGAGCTACTCTTTGTTGCGGTGCGCAGGCTTCTCATTGAGGTGGCTTCTCTTGTTGCAGAGCATGGGCTCTAGGCATGAGGGCTTCAGTAGTTGTGGCACGTGGGTTCAGTAGTTGTGGCTCCCGGGCTTAGTTGCTCTGCGGCATGTGGGATCTTCCCAGACCGTGGCTCGAATCCGTGTCCCCTGCATTGGCAGGCAGGTTCTTAACCACTTCGCCACCAGGGAAGACCCTGAGCCTCAGAACAGCACCCTGAGTTCTCTGGGCTCACATACCCATCAGCAGTCAGCACAGGAGCTGACATCTGATCCCAGCCATGGCTGTGCTCTGTGTATTCTCTCCTTTGTGGAAAAAGGTTCTTGCATCTTATTGAGACACATTAAATATGGAAAATCAAAGATTATCTTCAGAGACTTATTTAAAAATCAGAGTCTCCAGCAAACACTGACAAACTTTCTCATGCTCCCAGTAGTTTTGCAAACGCAATTGCCCTTAGCTCCAGAAATTCTCCAAGGTCCTTAGAAGGACACAGTCTCCTAATCCTGACTTTCTGGCTTTAATCATAACAAAGAAAGCCTTTAGATTGTTGTAAACCTTACCTCTGAAAAAGCACCCCTAGATAATATTTGTGTTTGCATTTGCTTGGGGCTCCTGACCTGATCACATCACTTTATCTTATCCGAAGCTAAAAATGTGAAGAAGTAAAGCTTCTGAGAAGATATACAATTAAAAGGAATATTTTACTATCCATTTTATACATAAAAACATAACAAAACTCAACCAAAGCTGAGGACCAGAGAGGTGAAATCATGAGCCCTGAGGACAAGCCAGTGTCTGTTCCAGGCTGGGCTAAGCTGGCCTCTCCTTCTGCCCACATGGTTCAGGAACTCCTAACTCATGGCATTCCTGGCAACTGACACAGAACAAAATTCCCTAATGCAGTAGGCTTGTATGTTGTGAACAGATCAGATAATGAGGATAAAAATTTGGTTAATTCATACCGCTGGAAAATAATCCCAAAGATAAGACAGCCTAACTCACTCAGAGACTTTGGCTCTGGTCTTGAAAATGCCATTGGGTGAGTGGGACCTCCACGTGAAAACCTCCAATCGTTTCCCCCATGCATGAAATAGAACAAAAAGGCCTGCTACATCTAGTCCTCCAAGGCCCAATTCCAGGTCCACGTTCTCTGATCTTCCTCTTCCTAGTTGGAGTCATACAATGGGAAGTAGATTTATTTCACTTGGAGTGTGGTTCACTGTTTGTTTCCTGTAAGCAATCCTTGACTTCACAACCAAATGTTCATTTCATTGAGAATAGTGTTTGTGGGGTACAGAGAAAAACAGAGAAGTTTTAAAGGCAGCAAGTTTTGAACTAAAATCCTAGCTTTGCTGCTTATGAGTTTTCTACACCTAGCTTCATTACTCTTCTAAGTTTCATTTTTCTGAAGCATAAAAGGATGCTCGCGGACCTAATTCAGGAGGCTTATAATGAATTTCCAGGCAAACACACAGTTCAAGGGTAGTCAGTTTCTACTCCTCTTCTTACCCCTGCTCTGCAGAAAAGTCTCCTTCATATCCTTTCATCAAGGATTGACTGGGAACATTGCAGCCCAGAGTAAACCTGCCCAGGATTCAGGCTCTGGATATATCAGCGGTTTACACTCAGCAAGCATTCTGATTGGATGAGCATCTCTCTAATCTGAGCAGTAAAAGTCCTTTCTGCACTATGCACTCTGTATTCTACAAGTCACTTCTCTGCAATAACTATACTGATTTTCAGAGACCTTAAGAAGAAAAACTAATTTCTATTCTCCTGTAGAATAGTGAAGAAATGAACATGTCACCATTTACAATATAATATGACATGGAAATACCATGATGATGAGGAAATGTACAAAGTCTGGTTTACATTTGACAAAAAGAATAGCCAGGCCTACTAAAGGCATTAGTTTGATAGCACTTGAGCTGGGTCTGGAAAGCTGTGTAGAAGTGTCCTAGGCTGATAAGCAATCCTGCAGCCTTCCTGGCAGAGGTGACATCATGTTTTGTTTTGTTTTGTTTTTTTATTGAAGTATAGTTGACTTACTATGTTGTGTTTAATTTCTGCTGGACAGCAAAGTGACTCAGTTATATTATATATGGTTTTTCATAGGATATTGAATATAGTTCCCTGTGCTATACTGTAGGACCTTGCTGTTTAACCATTCTATAAACATAATATAATCCATCCTATATGTTTGCATCTGCTCACCCCAAACTCCTAATCCTTCCTTCTCCAATCCCCCTCCCCTTGGCAACCACAAGTCTGTTCTCTATGCCTGTGAGTCTGTTTCTGCTTTGTAGATACGTTCATTTGTGCCATATTTTAGATTCCACATATAAGTGATATCATATGGTATCTTGTCTTTCTCTGCCTGACTTACTTCCCTTAGTATGATAATCTCTAGGTCCATCCATGTTGCTGCAAATGGCATTATTTCATTCTTTTTTTATGGCTGAGTAGTATTCCATTGTATATATGTACCACATCTTCTTTATCCACTCATCTGTTGGTGGACATTTAGGTTGCTTCCGTGTCTTGGCTATTGCAAATAGTGCTGCTATGAACACACAGGTGCATGTATCTTTTCGAATTATAGATTTGTTTTGGTATATGCCCAGGAGTGGGATTGCTGGGTAGTATGGCAGCTCTATTTTTAGTGTTTTAAGGAACCTCTATGCTGTTCTCCATAGTGGTGGCACCAATTTACATTCCCACCAACAGTGCAGGAGGATTCCTTTTCTCCACACCCTGTCCAGCATTTATTATTGTAGACTTTTTAATGAAGGTCATTCTGACTGGTGTGATGTGGTACCTCATTGTAGTTTTGATTTGATAGCATGTTTTAAGAATCACAGGTAGGATGGCATGACATGTGTGAGCTACTAAGAGTAACTTAGTGTTGCTCCAGCAGAAATGGGATAAGGACACATGTCTCACTGCCAGGTGTGAATCTTAGAAACTTCCCATTGTCTGACTCTCACATTTTCCCCAGCGGAATAGAAGGTCCCAATGACCTACAAGCAGGCAGAACTATAAGATATAAATGGACTGAGTCCCCATGGGGCAGGCTAGTTCAGCCATACTACAGTGTGATGTGAGCCGAAAAGAAACTTCTATTTTGCTAAGCCACTGAGGTTTGGGCATCATTTATCATTTTACTAAGCCTACCTTTCCCTTGCACCTTCAACTTTAGTTCAGTTACTGGGAGATTTCTGAGTGCCAAGCTTGGTAACAAGCATTCCTATTTATGGATAATACAAATGAGCTCATACAGTCCGAGAGCTTTGACCAAAGCCACCCCAGCTGGTAAGATGTGGATCTGAGAATCTGACATTTGTTCCATGTCTCTAAACTCCTGGGCCTCTCCTCTAAATGCTGAAAATAAACAAAAAATCATAAAATAGTTATATTGTGGTCATATGTTTACAAAACTTGTCTCAGGTAGACAGAGTAATAGGGGCAATCCTAGAGAAAGTTCCTTGAAGGCATCCTTGGAAATAATTTCACAATATTTATCTGACTGCATTTTATCATCGTCATTAATGAGTCTAGAATCCTCTGGGCAGAGGGCACACTGGTAAAATAAGTTAATATTTTGCATTTGCACACCATAAAGAATGCAGCTTCTTGTACGAATTGGTTAATGCCTTTTTTTTTTTTTTCAGTACACGGGCCTCTCACTGCTGTGGCCTCTCCCATTGGGGAGCACAGGCTCCGGACACGCAGGCTCAGCAGCCATGGCTCACGGGCCCAGCCGCTCTGCGGCATGTGGGATCTTCCCTGACCAGGGCACGAACCTGTGTCCCCTGCATTGGCAGGCAGACTCTCAACCACTGCGCCACCAGGGAAGCCCTAATGCCTATTTTTTAAGCTGTGACAAAGACACTTTACAATGAAAACAATGTGTGATTTTAATACATTCAGTTCACATGATATGTGACACCAAGAGATTAACAAAAATGCCTGAAGCTACTCTCACTGAGAAGACCCTTAATTTTGTTACTCAGGACATCTCATGTTGGTACAAAATGGGATGCCCACTTCTATCCTGATTACACCTAAAACACACCGTAATTCTTCCTACCAGATTATGTTTACAAATTCCTTCTCAGCATCACAGAGTTCACAGAATACTAATAATGGTCATGACATTTGCCACTTTTGTTTGAGAGTTTGTAGTGACTTATTTTCTCATTCTAAAAATTAGAGAAGAAACAATTATTAAATGGATACCCAGAATGATATAAATTCTGGGCTTTTTGAAACTTCCATTTGTCCCAGCTCAGAGCAAGGAGACTGAGCCCAGCCTCACAAGTCCATTAATTCCAGCATCACGGAGCTAAGCTAACAGCCTGCATTTTGCAGGGGGGTGTCTGAGTTCCTCTCTCAAGGAGCCTGGACTCTTGGCTTAGGCTTTGCTTGGCATCCGAGGACCCATATCCTGCCTTTGACTTCACTCTGCTGTAGAGCCATGTGTGCAGCTGTGTCTTAGAAAGTGAAACCAGACAGATCCTCAGAGCCAGAGAAAGAGAGAGGGGCTACCCAATTATCACTGCAGTGCGTTTCCTCTTCTATAAAATATAATAATCGTGTTTACCTCATGGGCATGCTTTGAAGATGAAATGGGATGACAGGAAAGTATGTGTAATACTCAGGCACCTGAGGTATCATAGGTGCCTGATCCATGATAACTTTATCCAGAGGAGAGAAAAACTGAGAGGAAGAGAATGAAAATGGACATGAACAGAAGCTGTAAAGTGGAATATTGGAAGCCCCCTGGGAGAATTCTTCAAGACGTCCAGACATGGTTCTGAGACGGCTTTGAGAAGGACACATGGACTTGACTGCAGCGGAGAGGGAGAGAGGCATTCAGAGCCGTGAACCAGCAGGGACAGTGACCTTGGCCTACCACCAAGACACGCGATACAGCTTTGCTGCGTAAAGAATAAGTTTTGAGCACTTGCATAAACCCAAGTGGAAACTCTGGACAAAGATTTCTAGAGGAAAAAAAGACGTCATCCCTGGTCATCAGAGAGGGATGGCCTTGCAATCCAACAGAAGAAGGGCCCAGGAGAAACACTCACTTTGCTGGTTAAGGGTGTACACAGCTTCTCAGTGTCAATGAAAATAAGCAATAAGCAATCTATAATAAGAATAGAAAAGAGTTGTATTTGAGCCAAACTGAGGACGAGCCTGGAAGCCTGCTTCCCAGATCACTCTGAGAAGCTGCTCCAGAGAAACAGGGTTTCCAGCACAGTTCTATATCTCATCAGAACAAAGAACATCAAACAAGTCAGGGATACGTGTCTTTAAGGTAAACAACCTCCACCACCACCACACACACACACACATCAACCACACAAAGCCAGTGAGTCAGCATGGCCTTGGTACCTGGGAAGGGTGTCTTATCATCGAATGGGTACCAGCACTGGAAGGGAGGCAGTTAATTTTTATTTTTAAGATGGACTGTCTTTACTTCTGGTCAATGTGCCCTTTTCTCTAACAATTAAAGCAGACGCACAATGTATGTTCAACAGGCCACAAACAGGCTATTTTAGTTAGCATCAAATTCAGGTTAACTCATGCGTAAGCCAGAATAACTTCTCTGTACCGTAATATGTGAACATTTCTCTTAACAACAGCAAGGGGATCCTGGAGCCTGATCTCGTCATTCACTGAATCTATTTTCATCTTTTATAAATACGTATATTAAACTGAATTTAATTCCCATTCCAGACTGAATTCAGTCTTCCATTAACCTTCTGTCCTTAGAAATCTTGAGTTAAAGATCCTGGTGGGAAACTGTTATAAATGGTGACTTGACTGGAGAACCCTGCCTACGCCTTAGAGTCAAATGTTGGTTCCCAGGGTGGGTGACACCAGGTAAGCAACAATCACCCCCACTTGAAAGCTGTCCTCATGAGGCTGCTCCCTGCCCACATGTGCCCTCTCTTCCCTAATCAGATGACTGCAGACCGACAGACAAGAGACAGCCACTGACCCAAAGAAAACAAGCTCATTCTGCATGGCACATGACTCCTTGACATTGCAAAGTGCACCAGATTTATCCAGCTACTTCCATGCATGATCTGTCCAGACTGCTTGCATGTCAGTCTTTCAAGTTTCATTGTAAGACAGATAGAAGGCAGAGAGAGACATTTCACCATCTGTTTTAATAAGTCATTTTAAAACCTACTCTTTTTTAAATTAATTTTTATTGGAGGATAGTTGCTTTACAATGTTGTGTTAGTTTCTGCTGTAGAGTGAAGTGAATCAGCCATACGTATACATATATGTCCTCTTTTTTGGCTTTCCTTCCCATTTAGGTCACCACAGAGCATTGAGTAGAGTTCCCTGTGCTATACAGTAGGTTCTCATTAGTTATTTATTTTATACATAAGTAGCGTATATATGTCAATCCCCATCTCTCAATTCATCCCACCCCGCCTTCCCCCTTGGTGTCCATGTTTGTTCTCTACGTCTGTGTCTCCATTTCTGCATTGCAAATACGTTCATCTGTATCATTTTTCTAGATTCCACACATAAGCAATATTATATGATATTTGTTTTTCTCTTTCTGACTTACTTCACTCTGTATGACAATCTCTCTAGGTTCAGGTCTCTGCAACTGGCACAGTTTTCTTCCTTTCTACAGCTGAGTAACATTCCACTGCATATGTGTACCACATCTTCTTTATCCATTCCTCTGTTGATGGACATTTAGGTTGCTTCCATGTCCTGGCTATTGTAAATAGTGCTGCAATGAACATTGGGGTGCATGTATCTTTCTGAATTATGGTTTTCTCCAGGTATATGCCCAGGAGTGGGATTGCTGGGTCATATGGCAGTTCTATTTTAAGTTTTTTAAGGAACCTCCATACTGTTCTCCACAGCGGCTATATCCTTTTACAGCCTAAAACCTACTCTAAAGCCCTGCTTTATGAGTCCCAGCTTAAGAACACGTCTCTTTCTTGGACTCATAAACAGCTTCCCTGCAGTATTATGTACACAGCAACAGGACTGCCCCCTTGGGGGAAGGTGGCCTGTGCTACAGTGGAGATGTCTTTGTCTTCCTGGAGAGCCATCACGGGCACGTAGCACAGCATCTTCCTTCCCTCAGCTGCCCGGGACCTCCACGTGCACCGCCTCACATTTCTTCCTATGAAGCTTGCATTTCAGGACATCTGTTTGCCTCCTTACACTTGCTGGGTCTTCGGGTTTGAGAGGATATCTCTCGACTGATCATTACCTGTGAGTCTTCTTTTTGTTCAGTTTTAGCTTCCTGAAAACTTACATCTAAAGTTCCCCAATTTTTGCCCAAACTCTCAAACATTTCTCGGCCCCTGCTGCCTGAACTCTGTCTAACCTTTACCAATGTTCCACCAACTCTTTAATGAGACTCTTTTATGTTGTCTTGCTAGAAAATTGAAAATGAAAGAGCTTTGATTTCTTAGAGGAATCACATAAGGGAGACTGTGTGCTCCCTTTTATTCTTTATCTTCTAATTAGAAGATTGGAGTTTTTAAGCAGGAAGAATCAGGAGACAAAAGAAGATTATCACAAAGACTGGATTTCAACCTTCAATGTTTTTCCCTCTTGCACTTTTATTCCCACCTTCAAACACTTTTAATTTACAACTGAGAAACCTGAAATGATTTCTACTCATGGAGAAATCAAGAGATCCATGTTGTTCAGAGAAGACTTTTGAAGGACTGGAAAGTGGAAAAGAGGGTGTCCCCACTCCAAATTGCTCGAGACAGTCAGCTCATTCCCACCCTAAGCAGCCTATCCGTCCACCTGACCTCCTTACTGGTTCACAAGGCAGCTGCATGGGATTCCCCTACTGTCTTCATTAACGTTCTGTGATCCTTTAGGGAGAGTCTTTAGGGACCCGGATGTTCCTCCTGCCACAAAGGACGCCCTACTCCCCAAATCTTCCTCACCTGTGCAGACACCTGCATCCCATAAGGAACTGGTCCTCCTCACCCCTTCTATAAAGCTATCTCAACCATAGGGCATCCCATATTGTCCTGAACTCTAGAATCTTCTATATTCTACCTCTTTAACAGAAAATCAAGTGCTACCTTGTAAATCACTCCACGTGCAGAGATTCTATTCTTCAAACCTTTTAAAAGTTCTATAAACTTTATATATGTAGATCTAGATCTACATACATAAAGGGTCGGGCTAGGGTTAGGGTTAGGGTTAGGGTGTGTGTATGTATACATACATACATATCTATATATACAGATAGCCACTGGGTTGGCCAAAATGTTCATTTGAGTTTTTACATAACATCTTAAGGAAAAACCCGAACAAACGTTTTGGCCAACCCAATAGATACAGGATAGTTACAGACATATTGTATGGATAGATCTAAGTATAGATATAGATGATATAGATACAGATTGTATCTCTCTAGCATCATGAACAAAGAAAGCTGTTAGGCACATTGAAGGTTGTGAAGAGGGAGAACCAAACATTCATAGTGTGCTCCTACCATTTGCTAAACATCACCAAGCCTTTAAAAATGTTATTTCTATTTTCTTAGGAAATAATTATCCAGCTGGCAAAACCCCAAACTTTTGACAACGCTCTTTGTTAGTGAGTGTGTGGGGAAACTGGCCCTCTCATGCATTGCTGGTGGGAGTGAAAACTGGCTCAATGCCCATGGAAGTCAATTTGGCAATCAATATGCAGCAACACCACATTTATTCTTTGACCCAGCAATCCCTCTTCTGGGAATTTAACCTACCGATATATTTGCAGGTGTGTGAAATGGCATATGTTCAAGTTTATTCATTGTGGTTTTATTTGTGTGGGATTAGAAACAATTTTAAAAAGCCTATCAACTTGGGCCTTATGAAATGAATTATGGTACAGTGGAACTCCATGCAATTGAAAAAGAACAATGAAACTCTTTATGTGCTGACACGGAAAGATGAGCTCTGAGACAGATCATTATTTGAAAAAAGCAAAGTGCAAAGCGGTACATATAACATGCATTTGTATTTTCTTGTATTCCTACAGAGAAACTCAGGTAGAAGACACAAGTTACCTATGATATCCTGGGGGCAGGTCTAGGCAGGTAGAAGATAGGTGTGGAAATCAAGGTTTCACTGCATATCTTTTTATATGGATTGATTTGTGAGCCCTGTGGACATATTACCTATTCAAAATTTGAATTAAAAATTCAAGCATTGTTTGTCTTTATTTAAAATCATAGTCTTAAAATCTATGGGGGGACCTCCAATTCAGACAAGATGGCTTAAACTTGCTTCTCCCTGACTGTCCTTGCTAATTAAACTCTCACCCTGGAAAATAACCCAAGAGGCCAAGGAGAGCTCTGAAATGGGCAAAGAGGAAAGCAACATTGTTTGGGACCTCAGGATTGAAGAGGTAACACAGCAGCAGTGCTTCTACATCCCCATCTTGTCCCAAGAAGGTGACTCAAGTACAGTACTTCCTGATCTTAATCTAGCAAAGAAGGCAGCCCAGGTAATATCATCCTCCCCCTCCCCTCACCCCACTGAATCAAAAGAGATTACCTCTGACAAGGCCAGGTAAGCCTTCAAGTACCAAAAAGGGATCCATCAGGAGCCCCAGTATCAGCAAATGGCCAGGGGAAGGGGTGTCCTTCACCACTGGGGCTGACATTCGTCTCCCACACGATGAGATGCTGGGGAAGCCAGGCAGCACCTCCAGGACAGATCCTGACCCAAAAGTAAGCAGCCTGACAGGAAGCCTAAGTATCAGCTGCTCTATCTCTCCAGAAATACAAACTGTGATTCACACTAGAGGCTACAACTGAACAAAGAAAAAGGCAACAACCTGAACGAATGTTCTGGGAATTACACTGAGAAAAAATTTATTCCACCCACACATCCCTTCCCCTTTCACAGATCCTCACCTGCCACTAGCCTTTTAGAATCTCACCTTTGAATGAAGCCTGAAGATTTGATGCCCATCCTAATCTGGGCCTTTTCGTCTTCCATTGTGTTTATGTTTTGTTATATAAAGGAATCATAAGAATGCCTATTACCTAAGAGACAGAAAATTATCCCAAGAAGTCTTGGCCAAGATTGAACTCTAAGGGAATAGAAAATTTTCTTCATTAAATAAAAGTTAAAGCAAGGAGGGGAGGAGACAAATGTAGAGCTGTGTTTTGATTGCACAAAATAGCACATGTTCAGCATCTTAGTCACACCGGGCCAATGAGGATAACATTGTGACCAGTGTGGTCATTAGGTGCTACACAAACCTGAACGATACCAGGTGTGCCCAGGAGACTTGTACCATGTGAAGCAGAAGGATGATAAGTCAGGCGGAAGTGTAACCAGTATACTAAGTGAAGTAAGTCAGAAAGAGAAAGATGAATACCATATGATATCACTTATATGTGGAATCTAAAATAGAAGACAAATGAACTTATCTATGAAAGAGACAGACTCACAAACATAGAGAACAGACTTCTGGTTGCCAAGGGGGAGGGGATGGGGGAAGGATGGAGTGGGAGTTTGGGATTAGCAGATGCAATCTATTACATATAAAATGGATAAACAACAAAGTCCTACTCTATAGAATAGGGAACTATATTCAATATCCTGTAATAAACCATACTGGAAAAGAATATGAAAAAGAAAGTATATACGTATAACTGAATCACTTTGCTGTAGAGCAGAAATTAACACAACACTGTAAATCAACTATACTTCAATAGAAAAAAGAGAAAAGAAATAACGAGGTAGAAATTTCAAAACACAAAGAAAAAAAAAAAGGTTAACTGATATAAATAAATATGGTTAAAGGAGGTGAATACAGGTGCCAGGCTGACAGATGGGCAGACTGGAATGGTCCGTTTTTCTGTGTCAACGAAGTTACACTATAGTCCCCAGTTAGTCAATCAAACACTAATCTGGTTATTGCTGTGAAGGTATTTTGTAGATGTGATGAAAGTCCATACTCAGCTGACTTTAAGTACCAGAAATTATCCTGAAACATCTGGGTGGGCCTGCTTTAATCAGTTGAAGGGCCTTAAGAGCAGAGCAGAGGCTTCCCAGAAGAAGAAATTGCCCCCGTGGCTTACAGCTTCAGCTCATGCCCTAGACTTCCTGCCCTTCCTGATTGCCTGTCCTATGGACTTTGGATTTGCCTGGCCAATTCTCTCAGTCACATGAGTCATTTTTTTGGCAAGAAATCTCTTAATATCTATCTCCTTCCAGTTCTGTTTTTCTGCTTGAACCTTGCCTGACTGATAGCAGTTTTGTTTCTTATCATTATACCTCGCCATTGATAAGAACCCCAACCTATGCGAGTCACACTCCTTTCACCCTGGATTCTTGACCTTGCCCCACTTCCTCTGCTGTGCACATCACGCGGATGGACCAGCGTTCGTTCAAGTCCAGAACTACTGAGCTCTCCCTTCCTTCATGTTTCATCTCATCCTCCATGCCTGGTGCCTGTATTTCTATCTTTACCTACATTCGATTGCTTCCCTGACTCTGTACAACCTTGTATTATTTTTTGAATGGGTAATATACTTTCCCTCCCCCCCCCACCACTGTTGCTAGTTTTAAAGTTCTTGAGAACAGAAATAGGATCTTCAATTGCTCAGGTAACAGCCTAGGGGACCCAGAGTAGATATTTATACATGCCTGATATAAATGTATATTGTGTGGAAGGGTGATCTGAAAAGAGGAGAGATTTACAAAACTCGGTGCTAAATGGCAATAAACATCTCACCTAAATCTCAACATAACAGCAGCCAGAGTAAACTGCAGAATCATCTATGTTTACTAATTTGAGGGCCAATTAGAATGATTATACTATGAGGATGAAAAGTATACTATATATTAATTATCAATATACATAGTTATATAATTAAGTAAAAGCAATTTCTTTCCCTGATTATTATTAGCTATATACTTTCAGAATCCTGTGTTTTCAAAGGGTCAACATCATACTTTATTCCAGGCAACTGGGGTGTGGCAGTGGTGGAACAAAATGATGGTGAGGCCTATTCTTTGGGGGACTTGTCAAGACTCCTCTAGGCCTTAACTGGCAGGTTGTTCATGATAGGCTCATTGAGGACACAACAAAGACTAACCAGAGAAAGTTAAAAAAAGGTAGATTTCAGCTTCTAGGAGAAACAAGCCTTCTAGCCACCAGAGAAGCAGGAGATATTAATCAGCCTGTTTCGAGAGCATCAACTTAAGGAAGGATGTAAACAACATACGTAAATGACTTGTACTAGAAGGTCCCTTCCAAACGTGGAAATCAGCATTTGTTACTAATCTAACATTTATCCCTAAAAGACCAGAAAAAGTAAAAGTGTAGAGGGTTGATGAAGCAAAGTAAATTGAGTGCATCTTACAAAGGTACCACCTGTGATGTTCTAAGTGGAATCTCTTATTTAATCATCAAAAACTCCTAAGACATCAATGTTATTATTTCTACATTTAGAAGTGAGAAACCAAGATTCAGAGAAGTTGAGTAATTTTTCCCTGGTTACTCAATGAATCATTGGTAGAGCCTGGAACTGAACCTAAGGCAGCCTAATTTTCAAAACCAATTCTCTTTTCATACGTCATCTCCATAAAAATGTTTAAAAACACATTTATTTTCTACTTCTTTTGAGAATAGCCTAGTGGTGTCGTTGGACTAAATACTTTTCTTGCGTAGAAGCATGAGAGCATAGGTCTTTCCTCTGACAGGCTGTGAGCGCCACGAATGCCCAGTTTGCAAGTTGTATTACAGTGATTCCATTGAACGCCCATTTAGACAACATGCAGCAATAAAATCATATGTTAGCAGATGGATTCATTTGCTTCCTCTTCCAGCCGTCATGACGGTGGGATCAGAGAGACAGGAGCGAGGGAATGATTGCCAAGGTCTTCATCATTGCATTAGCTGCCAGCAGGACATCTGTGCTGCCGAAAACTGACTTTGACATCTCCTCCATTGACAGACTAATAAACTCAGTTGTGTGTCCTGCTACAATGATGGACAGCTTTATTTTCTTTTTACATTCTCCAAATGTCCCATTTCTACTAGTATCTTAAAATCGTGCATTACAACTATGCCAACGGAAAGATGATTTACAAGCCAGTTTGAGAGCTAATAGGGGACTTGGTGTAGGGATCTTTAAGAAATATGCTTTGAATCCAAAGCAGGAGCCTCAGTTCTTCCATCCAGTTGAAAAGAAAGCCTAACAGATGTCTTGGGGGTATCAGATGATTTATTGTTTTCTACTTTCTCTCAATGCAGAAGATACACAATACACCTCAAGGAAGTGCAAACAAGTTGAAAATAGGAACTCCATTCTCTCAACCCTTATTTTGTGTGTGCAGTATGACAGACCTAGTGCTAGGTCTTGCGGACACATGCGTGAAAAACCAAAGTGCCTAATAACCTCAAGAAGCTCAAACCAACGCCAAAGAAAGATCGAAAGATCAGTTATGGCAACCACTTGTGCGTGTGAAAGTGATACTCAGGGCAAGTGCTGAGGCAGAATAAAGAATGATCTAGAAGAAAAGTTAGGAAGAAAATTCATGGCCTGAAGAATGGAGTGATACTTATATAATATTGTACACCAACTCTGTTTCAATAAAAATAAAATTAAAACACATTTGACCAAAAAAGAATGGAGTGATAAAAAGAATCTGATGCATTTAAGGAATGAAAAGTCAATGAGAGCTACTATAATTTGATCCACATGGGGATATAACTAAAACTATTGTGATTTAGGAGGGCTCCAAGTGATGAAAAGCCACAGTTCCTGAGCTGAGAAGCAGGGATTTTATCATTGAGATCATGAGGACAATGAAGGATTTGAAGCTGAGTAGTAATTGACTCAGAATGTCTTTTAGAAAACAAGGAACAAAAACTAAACTTTAAATTAACTTTAGAACTTCACTAACCACAACTTATGTTGCCTGGAGCATGATATAGCTGGAGAACCTTTTGCAGGATACTCACACTGACAAAGTCAGAGACAATAAGAATATCCAGGTTTGAGCCCTACTCAGGTCTTATCATTGAAATTCCTTGGGCTCTCCATTCTGAATCACTCTGAATCTTAGGTCCTTCCTCTGAATGCTTGCTTTGTTCCTCACCAAGGTTGCCATGGGAACAAAATGATGTAATGTATAAGAGGAAGGAATTCATAAGGAAGGGTTAGAATCATACTTGTCAAAGGGATTTCACACCCACTGATTCATGAATTTATGCCAGTCGCAATAAGGGACAGAGTCTATTATTTTCCTTTGGTAAATGGCACAAGGAAGGCTCAGATCAGTGGAATTACTTGCCATAGGTCACAGTACTACTGGATTATAGAATTTTAATGGATAAAGGAATATTCTTCTGAATTTTATCTCTGAATTACCTACGTAAAATATGTCTGCAAGATTCAAACTGAGCACCCTGGGAAATCCTTTCTTTCATCACAATTTAGATAGTCCAGTCTTACTCTATTATTTAAAATAGAATTGATAAAGTATTTTAAGCATTCACACTGATTCTCTCCTTCTCTTATTGCTTATTACTCTTACTATTCTTTTAGTTGATCCATTCCAAATAACAATCACAGTAGTTCAATTCAACTACAAGTTTCAAAGAAAGTATGCAAGAGCTTAAAACGTCTGTGACCCTCAAACCCCTCATGTTTCCACTTGCTTTACTTTTCAAGGTTACTGGAGCCAATAAGAGTATGAAAGAATACTCAGTGTTTTCTAAACCATAGTCAAGATATGGGCTATATGATCTCTGCAAATATTATTCTGACCTAGAACATCAGAAAATGGCAAAGAGGAGAAATAGCAACTGTAGAGTATAATGATAACACGCTATTGCAAGGCTTAACTGCAACACCCTACAGGGTGTCAATACACTTGTTCCAAGTCATACAACTGGGGCAAATCAAAATAACCCTTCATAGTGACCATGTACAATCCAGGATAATCAACATTATACCCCTGAGGAATATGGGTTACAAGAAGTATGTGACTTGCCTAGGGTCATTTATGACAAATAGATTTGACTCAGGTCTCTTGATCCCAGCCTGGGCTTCTTTCTATGACAGTCACCTCTCTGTTCTTTCCCCAATGGCAACACCTATGCCAGAACCTAATATCTGTTTAGTAATCTACAGTGTAAAAAGCGTTCCTACAGCCTTATGATTTGATAGCATAGGAAGATAAATTATTGAATGTCTCTTATATGAAAAGTACACCAAAACTTTCAAACACATAATTTTAAATATATAGTAGACACCATTTAACATGGAAATGCCAAATCCCAAATATTATGCTAGATATTTTTTGTGCCCTACCTCTAATCCACACAATAACTGTTAGATGAGTTATTATTTTAGAGATTAAGCAACTGATGCTGAAAAACAAGCAAGTAATTTGTCCAAGAGCAGAAAGCTCTAACTATACCTAGATCTGTCTGGATCCAAAGCTGAGGCACAGATGGAAAATGTGTCTTTATATATTGAGTTTAATATGTATATACCCAGTCCAGATTACTCCTAACTCATGGGATATACCAGAGCTTTGTATTTCTATGGCAATCAGTCTTTTGTTGACTGAAATGCATTAGAAATAAATGTGCATTGTTCCCGTTCAGTGTTCAAAGTAAATATCAATGGTTCTCCAAAGGAAGCCAACATCAACAATTAAATTATCTCCAGTTAATTATCTTCTTTCATATTTGGGCATCTTGTGTTGCTTCTAAGGATTTGGAAAAAAGCCAAACCTTGTGATTACATGTTTGCACATTGTCAATCCAATGTAAGTATTTGAAGTTAGCTTTACTGCAGCTTCAATTAAAGAGGGGAAGGGGAGGTAGAGGGAGAGATGGAGATAAAGAGGAAGGAAAGAACAAATAAAACAAATCACCATGGAGGAAATGACTGTGGGAAACACTTAAATCGTTGAGATATGTTCAAAAGGAAGAGAATCGATCCGAGGTGTATATACAACCTTCATTCCTGCTCCTGTCGAATCAGAAGTCTTCATATCCGTTTGTTTATAATCCTACCATGTTCCATAAATATTTAAGTGTGCTCTTTCTTCCATTTAGAGATCTTAAAAAAATTGTTATTGGAGTCTAGTTGATTTACAATGTTGTGCTAGTTTCAGGTGTACAGCACAGTGAATCAATTACACAGATACATATATCCATTCTTTTTTAGATTATTTTCCTAAATAGGTCATACTCAACACTTACAGATGTTTTAATGTGGAGAGGAAGCGCTTTCAAACCATCTAGAACTGAGTTCAAATCCCACTTCCACCAGCTCTGTGGCTTTAAGCATTTGGGCCATCAAAAGATGTGTACATTCATTGATCCTCTACTATGTGCCAGCTAGTGTCAGAGAGAGGAACACATGGAAAACTGGCAGTGTAGGAAGAAAAACAAGAACTAAACCTTTAATTTTGATATGGTGGAATCAGTTCTCTGTGAGTGGATGCTAAAGGGACAAGGGGGAGCAATGTCTAGGAAAGGTCTGGGTAGGCTTCTTGCAGGAGTTGACAAAGTTACTCAAGCAAAGACAGTGTAAGAAGAATCTCTGGTCAGGAGATTTGCATATGTGAAGACCCCGCTGTCTGAAGAAGTCACAGTCTAACAAGGTTAGAGCTAAGGATGTGAGGGTGCCTCAGAGAGTGAGATGACCTATATAAACCACCCAGTACAGTGCATGGCACTTAAAAGAAGCTCAAGGGATGTTCCTTCCCTTGCCCTTACGCTGTGCCTTGAGTAAAACCCAGTCTGCATGCTCTTCCTTATTTCAAATCCTTCCTTTGACTTTCACCCTTGAAAAACACTCTCCTAAGATTTCTCTGCTTACCCAAGTCCCTCCCTTGTGTCCAGGCCAGACCAATCCTCCAAGAAGCCTTTCACCTCAGCTCATCCTGCTCTAATCTCTCTCCTCACAGGCTTGCAGGCACCTTGCAGTCAGACCCATGCACATAACTGCACACCACCTTGCATTACTTGTTTATTAACGGATGCAAAGATATTGGTCTTTCCTCCTGAAGGAGAGTAAAATCACTTCAATGGCAGGTAGTGGTTTTGAATCACCTGGATCCTGACAACACCTATGATAGCTACCAATTAACAAAGTCTCTTGAAAAGGGAACCCTCCTACACAGTTGCTGGGAATGTAAATTGGTACAGCCACTATGAAAAACTGTATGGAGGTTCCTTAAAAAACTAAAAATAGAGTTGCCATATGATCCAGCAATCCCACTCTTGGGCACATATCTGGAAAAGCTCTAACTCAAAAAGATATATGCACCCGCATATTCATAGAAGCACTACTTACAATAGTCAAGACATGGAAACAACCTAGGTGTCCATCAACAGATGAATGGATAAAGAACATGTGGTAAATATATACACAGTGAAATACTATTCAGCCATAAAAAAGAATGAAATAATGCCATTTGCAGCAACATGGATGGACCTAGAGATCATCATACTAAGTGAAGTAAGTCAGACAAAGACAAATATCATATGGTATCATTTATATGTAGAATATAAAAAATGATGCAAATGAACTTACATATAAAACAGAAATAGACCCACAGACATAGAAAACAAACTTATGGTTACCAAAGGGGAAAGGTGGTGGGGAGAGATAAATTAGGAGTTTAGGATTAACATATACGCACTACTCTATATAAGCTGTGACAAAGTGAGAGAGTGGCATGGACATATATACACTACCAAATGTAAGGTAGCTAGTGGGAAGCAGCTGCATAGCACAGGGAGATCAGCTCGGTGCTTTGTGACCATCTAGAGGGGTGGGATAGGGAGGGTGGGAGGGAGGGAGACGCAAGAGGGAAGAGATATGGGAGCATATGTATATGTATAACTGATTCACTTTGTTATAAAGCAGAAACTAACACACCATTGTAAAGCAATTATACTCCAATAAAGATGTTAAAAAAAAAAAAATAGGTATAAGTCAAAAAACAAAAAATAGATAACCAACATGGACCTACTATACAGCACAGGGACCCATACTCATTATCTTTTAATAATCTATAATGGTAAAAATCTGAAAAAGAATATATATTTATATATAACTGAATCATTTTGCTGTAACCTGAAACTAACACATTATAAGTCAATTATACTTCAATAACAAATTAATTAATTAAAAAATAAATTTTTGAAAACCGTTGTCTTTCTTTCACTTATTGTGCTTTTCCCCAACTTCTTATGTAAATATCCAGCCATTCACCTATGACCAAGCACAATGATGAAGTAACCTGGAGCACATTGCTTGGACATTTCTGTTTATAATCTATTCTCAGAACACTACTCTTCTGCCTTTTACATTACCATTTTTATTTCGCTCTTCCTTTTTCTTTCCTCACACTTCCTTCTTAGTTGTGTCTCAATCGTATCTCTTCTTGAGCCCCTTAAAATATTTTACTTGGCAGTTTCCACCCTTGGCCCACCATATCTGATTGACTTCAACTATTCAAAAGGCTTCAGCAACTATACACCCAGTGATTATGCTCTTTCCCCCGGGACCTGACTCTGGGATGTCCAGGTACTTCTGCATAGGTAACATATCTCCAGGCAAATATCATGCCCCAAACTGAACTGAAGATTTCATCTGCTAAGTCTTTGCCTCGGTCTGCATGTTTTCCATCTGTTCAAATGGTAGCTGACATGGATCAGGGGCTTTGCATTTGCCAGGCACAAGGCTAAATACTTTATGGGAATTTTTTTATTTAATCCTCATGATATTTCCATTATGTGGCTGCTATTACTAGCCACGTATCACAAACGAGGACATTAAAGCACACAGCACTCACATAACTCACCCTCAGTTATACATCTTGTAAGTTGTAGAGCCTGGATTTAACTGTCAGGCCCAGAGCAACCTGGGGACTTAGTCACTACATCCTTCTTTCATGAAGTCTTCCAAGCTACAAAGCTACAAGCCATCCTTCTCTCTGCTGTATTCGATTTGTCTCCAAGTCTGTTTGATCCAATGTTAGATATGCCTTTCAAGTCAGGTCCCTTCTTTCTAGCTTGCTCTGTCATTATTTGCTGCTCACATAATTGCAAATAGCATCGTATCTCTCCCTTGCGCCCAACACATACTCAACTTGGACCCTTGCACCCAACATGAAGTTGTCTTCCAACTTCGGTGCATGTTCTACGATACGATCACAGTTAAGAGTTCCAAAAAGAACTTACAAAATAAAAAAAACAAAACAAAATATATATTAGCAAGTCAATTCTCAGCATTAGAACAAAACCAAGAAACTGTGGCTGGCTCCTAGGTGCTCAACAGAGAAACAAGCTCCTTCTCAATGAATCACCCATCTTCACTTCTGTCTGCAAATCCTGACTCTCCTTTCCTCCATTTCACCTTAGATTCCAGCTGTGCTAAGCAGCTCATAGCACTCCCTGCTGCACGACACTTCATGTGTGTCTGTCTTTTGTTCTTTCTCGTCTATCAAGCCTCTGCTCAAATGTCAATTATTGTGAAAACTTTCTCACCTCCCCCAGAAAGGGACAGTGCCCTTATCGCAGTAACTCCACATTACTTTGTGCTCCTATCTGATTTATCCATCCGTGTGTACAGCCAACAGCAGATACCTATGATGTGTCAGGGATTAGACAAAAGGTTGGGGACACAGAGAAGATTCAGACACCATCCTGTCCTTACAGATTCCCCATTTAATGGCACAATGAGTTATCTTTTTCTGCGTAACTGTCTGTCTCACCAATTACATGATATGCCCTGGATGTCACCAGTTCTTTAGATATGGTTAGTACAAATGTAAGCAAGACGCAGTTCCTCCCCTAAAGGAGTTTAGAGTCTCAGTGGGGGAGTTAACATGAATAAAGGTAATGATGACACCAAAGGCTAGTGTCATAAAATGAAGCAGGGTGTGGATTCAACAATTCATTCCTACTGTATAGCACAGGGATCTCTTCTCAATATTCTGTAACAACCTAATTGGGAAAAGAATTTGAAAAAGAACAGATACATCTACATGTATAACTGAATCGCTTTGTTGTACACCCGAAACTAACACAGCATTGTTAATCAACTGTACTCCAATATAAAATAAAAAGATAAAAAAATGCATTACTGTTTTTGTTTTTCTTCTACTTTAGGTAGCTAGTTACAGCTTAGAACAGCTGCTGATGGCATTCAGGGTTAACCCTGGAGATGAATTTTCTTTAGATCTTGATAAGAAACCCACAGAATAATATTAGGATATGAGTTGAACTGAGCAAAGAGATATGAGTCCTGCTTTTAAATAAACCTCTTATTACCAGAATCCCCTACCGTCTCTAACCTTTCATTTCAACCATGAAATATCATGCAGTGAGAGGACCATTTACCTACTGCTAAAATAGCTAAAGTGTTATCCCTCTATGATGACTACCTTAGAGGCTGATCGTCAGACAACTTGATATGCTCCCAATCAATACCTGGCTATTCATCGCCCAATGGGGGAGGCACTATGTCAAGCTTGGGAGAGGAGGAAAGCAGACATCTTCTTGCCAAGCTGAAAAGTAAGCTGAAAGGCATTGTTAGGATGTTGGAGAGACTACATGGTAAAAAGGGATTTGCAAAGGCTGAGAAACAATGCAGACACCCCGGAAAAGGGTCCATGTGAATGTGATCAGATATAGATACTGAGGAGATCAAGGATAGTCCCACTCATGAGGAGACATGTGGAAAATGAGGAGTAAGTACTTGGGTCCTTACCGAGTCCGCGCAAGGTGACAGTCAGTCAGTTGCCTGGTTACTGACATCAGATGTGCTTTCAAAAGGTACATACTTGTTGAATGATTAAATACAGTTCTGTAGAGATAATCTTATTCCTACTGCATAATTCACCTATAAAACCTTATTCTTCATCTGGAATTCATCATGAGGGTCCATAATAATTTCCATATCAATATGCAAATGTGTTATGGGACTTCCCTGGTGGCACGGTGGTTAAGAATCCACCTGCCAATGCAGGGGACATGGGTTCGAGCCCTGGTCTGGGAAGATCCCACATGCCGCGGAGCAACTAAACCCGTGTGCCACAACTACTGAAGCCCGCACGCCTAGAGCCCATGCTCCACAACAAGAGAAGCCACAGGAATAAGAAGCCCACACACCGCAAGGAAGAGTAGCCCCCGCTCACCGCAACTAGAGAAAGCCCACACGCAGCAACGAAGACCCAACGCAGCCAAAAATTAGTTAACTAATTAATTTTAAAAGTATGCAAATGTTTTAGTAAAAACATGTAAAATAGTTTTATAACATATAGTAAATAATTCTGGCTTAGAAGGTGAAACAAGATATCTCAAAAAATAGCGATCAGAGTATAAACTGTAGCAAGACTTTAGGAAAGCTAGTTGAAATATGAATCAAGATCCTTAAAATTATTCATAATCTTTGAATCAAATATGCCATTCCTATGCCCAGTTCAAGAAAACAATGGAACATGGGGTTAAAATTTATTTAAGCACAAAGATGTCCACTGTGGTATTGGTTAGAATAATAAATATTTGGAAACAACACAGGGTTCCTCATCCCCCACCCAAAAAAAGATTAAAATGGTTGAATAAAAACAAGAAGCTAGGGCTTCCCTGGTGGCGCAGTGGTTGAGAGTCTGCCTGCCGATGCAGGGGACACGGGTTCGTGCCCCGGTACGGAAAGATCCCATGTGCCGCGGAGTGGCTGGGCCCGTGAGCCATGGCCGCTGAGCCTACGCATCCGGAGCCTGTGCTCCGCAACGGGCGAGGCCACAGCGGTGAGAGGCCTGTGTACCGCAAAAAAAAAAAAAACAAGAAGCTATTAAATAGACTATTTATTATGCAGTCATTAAAGTCATATTTATAGATACTGCAATAACGGGTGAAAAGCTTTGGTAATAAAGGGAAGTGAGCTCAGATTTCCCCTAGGGGAAAGTGCTTTATGGGAATACCACTTGGGCTTCAGGAATGAATGAAAAGAGCTATTTTCCCTTTCTTGAGTCAGGCAAACATCTGCATTGTCCCAAATCACAGCATATATATTCTACCATCACACCTTGGCTCTCGGCAACCTCTGTTTTCAATAGGCTTCCCTCGTCTTTTTATCCATTTTAATTTGAGCTGTCTTTCAAGTGCTGACTCAACCTACTTCCTTCCAGGATGATTTCATGATTATTCTAGAACACAAAAACGTTCTCACCTCTCAGTCTTCTAGAACTGCATTTTCTATCTGGTATCACAATATCCTACTGGGTCTCAAGCAGTATGAAAGACGTCATGAATGTCCCATCACTAAGTTCATATACACAGGTTTGCAAAATGTCTTCGTTATTTGAGAAAGGAAATAAGATATGGGGCTTATCTTGCATCACAGCCAGATTCCCTCTATTTAAATCCCAGCTCCTTCATTTGCTTCATATGTTACCTTGAGGAGGATACGTAATCTTCTGGGCTTCAGTGTGCTCATCTATAAAATGGGGAGAATAATAATACCCACCTCACTTTATCATTATGTTGTAGACTAATCTATGATTAAGCTCCCATAACAAAACCTCTTCCTTTTAATCTTAACTTGGATTCATAATATACCATGGCCAAGATATACCTTGAGTACTCAGTAGTTTGGCTTCAATTACACAACCTTCTAAACTTGCACATTTTAGAAAACCAATAACCAGCTCTAGTGATCAGAAGGCTCTGATCACTGGGTGGGTTGCCAGGACTTAATCTGGGCTGAAAACATTATTTTACCTTCAGCTTTCCCTCTGGCAAATAGGATACAACTTAGGGGAGAAAGTTGCTGAGCGAAGCAACTTACAGACATAATGTTTAATGTCAGTTCATGGGATAAGTGATGGTCTCATATTTCCTTCTTCTGTGGGGAAGCTGCCACAGATTGGAGAGGAATTGCCCACATAATCATCATATCTTGTTAAGCAGGAGGCTTTGAACCAAGCGTGTTTGAAAAGTAACATAACTTGTGTACCTAAGTAACATAACTTGTGTACCCAAGTCCTTTATATGTCATCAGGTAAGGAGGAAAGAAAATTGAAATGCAATGATGACATATCTACTTTATTATTATTTTTTGTGTGTGTGTGGTACGCGGGCCTCTCGCTGTTGTGGCCTCTCCCGTTGCGGAGCACAGGCTCCGAACGCGCAGGCTCAGCGGCCATGGCTCACGGGCCCAGCCGCTCCGCGGCACGTGGGGTCCTCCCGGACCGGGACACAAACCCGCGTCCCCCGCATCGGCAGGCAGACTCTCAACCACTGCGCCGCCAGGGAAGCCCCGACATACCTACTTTTAACAGCAACCTACCATGTTTAAGGACTTTGGGAATTCCCATTGTACCATTCCTTAGAGTTCGTCATATCCTCCTCCTCAGCCAGACCCCTCTCTTATCCACAAAGCGAGAGAGAAAGAAGCGAATCATATCTGTCCTTAGCCCTATTGGTTCACATTTACTAGGATGCACCGAGAATGAAAAAAACCAAACTAATCCTAAAGAGCACGAAAAGACAAAAGACTAGTAGTCAAGAAATTACGAGTTTTAAGTATCCTAATAAATGTCTTACAAATCTAAAGCTCTTGCATCGACTCTTCTGATTGTGCATGACTGTTTCAAGGAATTACAGCCCAACACACCAAGGGCATTGCCATTTCCACACTAGCATGTTTGCAAACTTGCTTGTTTTGCTTTTACCTGAGGGGATCCTCTGTTCTGTTTTCTGTATTTTAGCAGCTCTCATTTCTGATGCCCTACATTCGGGACACAGATTTTCTGAAGGCAGGAAAGCACGACTTGATTTACTCAATTTACACGTATGACACAAAACAGTGCCCCTCACCCAATTGGGGGGAGGAAGAGGGATTAGTTAAAGGGAGACAAATTTTTGAATTGCATAGGCATCCAAACCTCACAGCCACCCAAGCACCTCTGAGCTGTCCTGGCTGGGTGCCCAGAGGGGTTTAATAGTGTTTCAGCCCATGGTATAAACCCTGAGTAATGTCACAGACAGGGGGATAAAAAGAGAATGAGATTTTTAAGGCTTGGTATGTTAAGTTTCCTGCTCATCAACTTTGACAGTGTTCCTTTAAAAATCAGCACCTCACATCCATCGACTTTTAAGTTCATGCCTTTTTTATAGAGTTGGAAATCTATTTTTAGCATGATGTATGGATAAATTTAAAGGAGGAGAGCATCCATAGAGAGGAACTTCTCAAAATATTATTAAATTACTTTAGGAGAAAGTGAACAGAATAAGATTTACAAATCATAGGAATGTTATCATATGATTTGGCCAGTATTTGGATAGTTTTGACTTAAATCTTCAAGTTTCTCTCATCTCACTATTAAATTGATGGCCACTCTGGTTGCCTCTGAGCTTCTTACAAGAGCATTGTCCATACAATCTGGACAGTCCTGTATGTGTCCTACAATGTATCTGTCCAAGTATATGTTGTTCTTGGCTGTTTAGGGATAATAGTTCTGGAACAGGACTCAACACTTATAGATTGGGGGGCTTCCCTGGTGGTGCAGTGGTTAAGAACCTGCCTGCCAATTCAGGGGACATGGGTTTGGGCCCTGGTCCGGGAAGATTCCGCATGCCGCAGAGCAACTAAGCCTGTGTGCCACAACTACTGAGCCCGCATGCCACAACTACTGAAGCCCATGTGCCTAGAGCCTGTGCTCCACAACAGGAGAAGCCACTGCAGTGAGAAGCCCGTGCAATGCAATGAAGAGTAGCCCCAGCTTGCTGCAATGAGAGAAAGCCCGCCTGCAGCAACGAAGACCCAACACAGTCAAAAATTAATTAATTAATAAAAAAAATTATAGATTGGTATTAATTGAGAATCTTAAATAAAAACTTGTAATTTTAGCCCTAAAATGGTCCACAAGATTTTGTTAGTTTTCCTTTACAGGATCTGTGAGAAAACAAGCTCCAGCGTGTTAAAATTTTGTCCTTGTTCAAGTATAAGAGTTTGCTAAAAATTAAATCTAATCTCTCTCAGTCTGTTGTTCACTGTTCCAAATCTCTAAATAGAAAATTTTAAGTAAGTTATATCATTATAAAGCCAGGCAGTGTTTTTCACTTCTACAGGCAGCTAACAGTAATAATGTCATCTCATGATGGCCAATGGGCTATTTCTTCTCTGATTTGCTTGGCCTCCTCTGTGGTCACCATTGGTGAATGTTACATTACAAGGCATAGAAGAGGCCACAGAATGGCTGAGAGGTCTGCAGGGATGAGAGCATCAGCGCTGTTCATCCTGGATCAGAGTCTGATTCTAGCCCAGCTGGCATCTACCGTTCCCTTTCTGCATTCTGAGTGCCATGCCAGGAACAGCAGGGACTTAAGGAAAACAGGTGAGATCTGGCCCTGAGTGATAGTCTCCTTGAAGTCCTCAGAATAGGTCCAGCCTTGGCTTGGCTGTTACATTATTCTAGAAGCCCCTTCTCCCACTCCTCTACCTTCTAAGTCAATTTTGAAGTTCACATTTTCTGTGAAATCTCCTACCACTATAGCCAGCACCTTCCAATTACATCTTTGTCAGTTAAACTTACAGTTCATTTCACACAGTTTGACATACAATTCTCCAAACAGCAAACCTTCTCTATTTTGTCATGTGTTTTTTTTTGTTTGGTGACCCTGACACGACTATCGAATTATGGAAATCGTGGCACTGCTGCTCTTCCTTTACTTTTTCCTCCTCTCCCCTTATTCTCTGTGTGCTCCAGGTTCCTCACTTCCTGCTTCCTTTCTTACCATTTACTGTCAGAACTCTCCCACCATGTGAAACTACTTACAGTTTCAGTTTCCTGTTTTCTTTTCCTTGTCTGCCACATTCCTATCATGAGATCAGCTCAAACCTTCTATCTGAAGCCTCCCCAACATGGACACACAGACATTGTCAGTACTTATCACCAATATGCTGGTTCTGTTGTCTCAGATACCATGGTAAGATGACACTTCCTACCCCCTTGAAGTTAGGTGCTCATGGGACTCTATTTGGCCAATGATTCCATGAGTGGAAGTAACATTTGACACTTCCAGGTAGAAGCATCCAAGAAGAAACTTCCAGGTAGAAGCTTTTAAAAACACATGTTTCCTTGTGCATCCCTCTCCCTGACAGGGCAACATTCCAGATGATGGAGTCTCTGTCAGCTTCCCAGAACAAGAACACCTTTGGAAGAGGGTTCCCTGCAGACCTGTGATATGCAGGTAACACAGGCATGACTCAACTGCTCATTACTTACGCCACCGAGATGCAGGTTTTTTATTGTACAGCCTAACTTAGCCCATCTAGAAAATGCAGTTGACTTCAGAGCTCCTCTTTGTGTGCCTACAGCACCTTGTCTTTCCTCTACCTCAACACTTATCCTATTTCCTGTCTGTCTTCCTGGGAGACCTTGAGCTTCATGATGATATGGCTTTGTATTTGTGCATCCTCCATGCTCACCACAGTGTTTGGCATAGAGTATGCTCTCAAGAAACACACGTTGGGGACTTCTCTGGTGGCACAGTGGTTAAGAATCTGCCTGCCAATGCAGGGGACATGGGTTCGATCCCTGGTCCAGGAACATCCCACATGCTGTGGAGCAACTAAGGCCATGTGCCACAACTACTGAGCCTGCACTCTAGAGCTGGTGAGCCGCAACTACTGAGCCCAAGAGCCACAACTATTGAGCCCGTGTTTTGCAACTACTGAAGCTTGCACGCCTAGAGCCCGTGCTCTGCAACAAGAGAAGCCACTGCAGTGAGAAGTCCCCGCACCACAACAAAGAGAAGCCCACACTTGCAGCAACTAGAGGAAGCCCGTGCACAGCAGTGAAGTCTGAACGTAGCCAAAAATTAAAAAAAAAAAAAAAGAAACACACTGAAGGAATGACTAAAACGTGCCCACCCCATGTTGAATATATCCTGACATTATCCCTGATATTCGTGGATTTTTGCCCATTCTACTGTGGGTAGGCATGAGTCTACTCACAGTTATGGCAGGTGGCGCCCACGTAACCTGTGTCACTGCAGTTACAGTAGAAGGTCACCCAGGACTGGAAGCAGCTTCCTCCATGTTCACAGTAGTTTGGCAAACACCTTGAGAGATGGAGCAAAATCAAACAAAATAAACCAAATCAGTTGAAATAAGGGGAAAAACAAAAACGTCTTATATCCGACTACATGAATTAATGGTAGAAATCGGTCTGCTCTACTCCCATTCCTGAGTGAGACTTGAATACGTGAACATAAGACAATGGTTTCACCACAAGAGGTGGGTCCACCTGGTACTACTGGGCAAAGAAAGGCTCAGGGCTGATTTAGGCAATTAAATAAAGCATTTCAACACTGGGGCACATGTTCATTGACTTAAAGTTAATTTGAAGTGATCAGAATTTGTAAGGTTTTTCACTTACTGTAGAACAAAATAGACAAAGATGTAATTTTGCATTTTGAAAAGGTTTTGCATTTTTAAAGGAAAGGGGAAAGGGACAAATAACAGGTCATAATCCTCCTGCTTCTCTTTTGGGTGACGGCCAGGAGTCTATTTTAAACTCCCCATGAATTTGAAAAGATGGTATCTGTTCAGTTAACATACTAGGAAATTCTATAGTTATTAACAGAGCCAATAACACCCTTAAAATGAGGCCTTTACTACTTATAATGAAAACAGTATGACTATTCTGAAAAATATTTTCACCATACACTTTAAAAACTCTCTGAAACATTCATATAAGTTAACCCAGAAATCACCCTTAGATGGCTCTATCTTTAGGATGTATTTCAAAACATAAAACTATGTGTGCTAATTATCCTTATTCACAATGATGCCGTGATGAATCCATGTAAGTTTCCAACATGAGAAGATTTCTTAGGAAAGTTGTAGTACATAATATTAATGGGCTATCATAAAGCTACTACAAATGATGTTAGCAAAAAGGAATAAAACAGACTGGGGGTCTTCCCTGGTGGCGCAGTGGTTGAGTCCACCTGCCGATGCAGGGGACACGGGTTCGTGCCCCGGTCTGGGAGGATCCCACATGCCGCCGAGTGGCTAGGCCCGTGAGCCATGGCCGCTGAGCCTGTGCGTTCGGAGCCTGTGCTCCGCAACAGGAGAGGCCACAACAGTAAGAGGCCCGCTTACCGCAAAAAAAAAAAAAAACACTGGGACTGGATTAAGTGAAAATTCAAGATATGAAGCATAACAAGGACAAACGTTAAGTGTCACTTGGGCTAAGGGGAGTGAAGGCAACATTCATTTCTTCTCGACAAAGATCACAGACTTCAGGGTTATATATATCTGAGCACAAATCCCAGATCAGCAATTTGCTACATGGTGTCTTTAGGTAATTCTCTTCATCTCTTACATACATGATTTAAAATCTCTACACTCCAGGTACTGTTCTCCTAAAAAATAACCAGGCAAGTGCTCAATATGTATAACAAATAAGATTAAGAGTAAAAGCAATGCTAAACACTGAAATTTTTGAAAACAATCTTTACGGGAAGAGTAAAATCTCATGAATTTCAACAGGGACAGGGAATAAACAGCGAAATCACAGAAGTGGTATAATACAACAAAAGGGTTCATTGTGCAGCCTCCGAAAATGTGAGGCAAGGAAAAGTAAGATGATTTACCCTAAGTGTCCTACATAGGTAGGAAACCCTCCAGCAATGATTGTTTCAAAGCCCAGAAACTAATATTCCTGAACATGTCCAGACATACTATTAGAAATTTTCTGCTCAGCACAGCAAACACACTATTGTGCTGACAGGGCTTCTGTTTGGGAAAAACCTTTTGATACCATGGTGTCCAGCTAAGGCTTAAAAACACAGAAAAATCAGGGAGGGGGGGAAGGGACTCAGTAATTTTGCTCTGGAACATGATCACAAAATCCAACCAATCAATCAATAAACCAAAACATGAGCCCTTCCTTACTCCAAATTCTACCCTTCCTCTGGATTCCCCCACCCAGCTTGGTGGAAAAGAAACAGGCTTGTTACTCAGATAAACCACAGGTTTCTGCCCCACCCCCCACCCCCCGACACCAGTAACCTTGTGCTGTGGGGAAGTTAGATAAACTTGAAGCATAAGTGTCCTCACGAGCAAAATCCAAGCAAGAACCTCTGCCTCTGGGTGTGCCCTGATAGAGAGCCGGTGAAGGCCCACCCTCCTCCACACCTTTTCTTCTTTTGCATCCAGAACTGTTTGTTTCTGAATACTGCTTCTCCTACAGTGGACTTTTCTCAAGATCTTTCCCCTCTGAACCTCTCAAATTCTTACATGACATGTCTATGGCTGCTCTATCCCACCCCATCCCACTCCCCTCCCCCAATCACACATACACACACACACACACACACACACACACACACACACACACACACACACACACACACACACACACACACACACACACACACACGAGTCAGATTCCATGATTGACAAACAACGGTATTACTGTTCCCCTCCCTCCACCAAGAAAAAGTTAATTGCTTTAAAGATGGAAAGCTGAGCAAAGCCAGGTCAGTAGGTAGTTATCCTATAGTTCTTTTGGTATTGGCACCAAGAAAGTTCAGATCAGCCCCTTTTTTGATGACTGAAGCTATAAGATAAAAACTCAGAAGTTGTCATTGGCCATGTTTTCAGCCATGAGAAGAAAGCTTATCTGCAGTGAAAAAGAGAGAGAGAAAAAAAATGCTGAGGTCCAGAACGCAGCAGAAAAGACAGATGGAGAGACTCCTGACAATATTTGTATGGCGGTTCTCTGCTGTTTCCAAGATTAGGTTGCATCCCTGAACTTTCTGAGGGCTGGTTGTTTTAATCTAGCTTAGATTCTGTGAGACAACCCAAGATCTTTCTGGGAAAACCCCCTATGTATCAGGCTAGCTTGAGTTGGGATTCTCTTATTTCCAACTAACAATCTTAACTTTTTGTAAATCAGCATCCTATAAATACAAACAGCAATAGAAACACATTTTTCCTTACAATTTTACATTTTAAAGTATTTTTAAAACTCAATATTGCCAAGCTAAGTGGGGCGTGTAGGGGGAGAGATCTTGTGGAAAAGTATAAGAACTAGCTGGGTACTTTGAACATACTTAAAAAGCCTCACACAGACCTTGTATTACAGTGTTACTAAACTCAATTTACCAACAAATATGTAGGCTAGAAATTCATTTGTTTATGGTCACTCAAAAAAAATGATGTATTTCTGAGAGGGAAAAAGAGTACCTGGGAAAAGAAAAACATCTAATATTCCTAGAACGAGAAAAAATTGAATGAATACTTACAGGGCTGCCTTTGAGCTTGGTTCATTTTGGTTCAATGCACACTGTGATTAGAAAAACTCATTTGTAAAGTAGACACTCAAAATAAAAGATGTATAACCCCAACTGGCTTATTTAAAAAGGGCAGTTTTAGGAGTATAATTTCCGTGTTCTTCAATCAGTTCATTTTAACTGGTGTTTTGTTTCTTTTTCTCTCTACTTGGTATACACTGAGCACTTGAGACATGAACACAGAAAGAGGCCAGTGTGGAACTACGCAAGTGAATAGAACTCATTAAGTGTGAGGACAGTGACAATCTTAGGTGTAAGGCACTGAATTCAATTTGCTACGAGATAATCATGCTGAACAACTACCTTCTAAAATCCTAATGATATTTCATATATAGCTGAATCAGATGTGCCTTCTTGTGGTGTACGACGTTTAATAAACAGCTTTCAGCGGAAACACAACTGTTGATGTCATAGTCTTCAGAAGCCCAAAGAAGCATGATGATGTGTGCCAGCAAGGACTCGGAGAGCAGGGCACACGCATCAGAAGCTGTTTGCGTCTTTCTAAAAGTAGGATGTGCATAATTTGAAGGGAGATGAACGAAAGAGTGGAAGAAAAGGCAGAAAAGAATTAGGAATGGAAGGAGAAAAGAAAAAAATATAACAGGGACACAAGTGTTATACGAGTTTTACATGAGAAAGTATAATTTTCCCCGAAATCAAAACTTCTTCCAAAAGAAAAGGCTCATTGCTAGTTGGAGCTGTGGACCACCCAGGTAAGAGATGAAGTGGGCGGAAGAGTTGCCCAGAGTGGCCCATGGACCTCATTAATGGTCCAATCCAGCCTTCCGTGGCATATGGTTCTGGCTCACAGTTGTTTGGTGGTGTGCTTTCTTGTTCGCAGGGAGATATGAAAGAAAAGAAAATGCTTCTCTTTAAAGATGCACAGCAAGGTAGACAGTTAGATAAGCTTCTTCAAAGAAGAGAGCATTTTACAGAGTACTGAGAGACTGACTTACTCCAAAGACTAGAGTCCAATTTCAAGCATCTTGGCAAGCATATTTTCTGCCAAATACACTTCGCCCCCCTGGGCATTAGGAAGAACAAAGGGACCCCTGCCGTTTTCCTTGAGAAAGATCAGAGTGGTTCTTTCCCTAACTTAGCTTTCACTGAGGCCAAGCACAAGTTTCCAGCTGGAGCAGACCAACCCTGGGAAAAGCATTAAGAAAGCAGAGGGAATCAACATAGTTTTGGAAAATATAGTCAGTATGTTTATAATTTAGAAAGTTTCAAAGAATCAATATGAATTTTCAGCTTCTCTTAAACGAAGATCAGATTACTGAGAACAGTCATTGCAAATCTCCTGATTTTCCATGCCAGTGACTTCCAAATTTGTATTTCAAGTTTAGTCTTCTCTCCTGAATTCCAGACCCATAAATCCAGCTGCCTGCTTCAAAGTTCCACTTGGGTGTCAGATGTTTCAAACTGCATGTCCAAACCTGACTTTCTGATCTCATACTTCGCCTCCTGCCCCCCAAGTTCTCTACTCACATCCTTCACTATCAGCGGAGGGCAACTCCATACTTACCACTCTCCAGACCCCAACACTTGCAAGTCCCCCCCCGTCTTCCCTCAAAGCCCTCATCTGAGGGACGAGTACATGTCTCTGGCTCTGCTTTTAGAATCTGTTCTGCATCTGACCACTTCTCATCACCTCCTGCTACCACTCTGGTCTGAGTCACCAGCATCTCTTGCCTGAACAACTGTGATCATCAGCCAACTGGTCTACCAGCCTCCATCTCTGATCCCTTCAGTATGTCCCCAACACAAAAGCAAGAGAGATCCTATTAACATCTAAGGCAGATTGAAACCCTTCAAGGGCTTTCTGTTTTAATCAAGGTAAAAGCAACATCTTTAAACTACCTACCAGTTCCTGCTGATCTGTACCCCCATCACTTCTCCAAATTCATCCCTACTCTTCTCCCTTTTCTACATCTCCCCGAGCCATGCTGTACTCCTTGCTGTCCTTAAAGCACACCAGGGATGCTGCTTTGTCAGGGTCTTTGCACTGAAGTTCTCTTTGCCCAGGTTGCTCTCCCCCACATGTCTACATGGCCCACTCCTCACCTCCTTCTTGTCTCTGATAAAACGGTGTTCTCAAGGAAGCCTGCCACAGTCATGCTACTTAAAGTTGCATGATCCTGCAATCCCACTCCTGGACATTTATCTGGAGAAAACTATAATTCGAAAAGGTATATGTACTACTATTCACTGCAAAAAAAAGACCCCCCCAAAAAAAAAACAAACAAAAAAAAAAACAGATTCATTGCAGCACTATTAACAATAGCCAAGACATGGAAGCAACCTAAATGTTCATTGACAGATGAATGGATAAAGAAGATGTGGTATATAAACACAATGGAATATTACTCAGACATAAAAAATAATAAAATAATGTCATTTGCAGCAACAAAGATGGACCTGGAGCTTATCATACTAAGTGAAGTAAGCCAGACAGAGAAAGACAAATATCATATGATATCACTTATATGTGGGAATATTTCAAAAAATAATACAAATGAACCTACATACAAAACAGAAATAGACCCAGAGATATAGAACACAAGCTTATGGTTACCAAAGGAGAAAGTGGGGAGGAGCAATAAATTGGGAGTTTGGGATTAACAGATACACGCTATTATATATAAAATAGATAACCAACAAGGACCCATTGTATAGCACAGGGAACTATACTCAATATTTTGTAATACTTTATAAGGAAAAAGAATCTGAAAAAGAATATATATATATATATATATATATATATATGAGTGTGTATGTGTATAGATAGGTAGATAGATAGATAGATGATAGCTAGATATCTGAGTCACTTTGCTGTACACCTGCAACTAACACAGCATTGTAAATCAACTATACTTAAATTAAAAGAAAATTATAAAATAAAATTGCAACTCTCCTTCACTCAGCACCTCCAATCCCCTTTCCCAGCCTCCCTTACTTTTTCATCCTTAGCACTTCCTGTCTTCTAACACAATATACACTCTGCTTATTCATTAAGTTTATGATTTGTTACCTGTCTTCCCACAAAGGAATGTAATCTCCATAAGGGTATAAGTTGTTTTCTATTTTGTTCACTGAGTATGCAACGTAGTAAACAGAGTTGGCACTCAATAAGTGGCTGTTGATTGCACAAATAAATAAACTTCGTATGTCTGGGGTGCGATAACCAGCCGAAGCTGTCCTCATTCAGCTAAGCCTCTTCAGCTAACCACAGCCTATCATCTCACCTTTACTATTACCTGCCTGACACTGAGCAGCACAATAAGAGCTTAGTGGGGTAGAGGGGAGACAAAGAGCTTCACCTTTTCTTAAGTGAAGAAATCTGAGACACGTAAAGGGAGCCTTCTGTGCAACCACAGGCAAGAAGCAATTTAGAGAGAGGAGACAGAAACCCAGGTGCAGGAGGGAAGAAGTAAGATGGACACCAGGAATGCGATCCTCTTCAGTGGCCTTTAAGGCTAAGAGTAAATGATGCAATTTCTTTTCATTACTTGTAAGTACAATCTCTGAAGTACTTACAGAGATAATTTTCTACAAATTGGAGATGGTTTTGAAATGATGCAACTTAGTGCTCCTTTGAAGACATGTTTAAGCATTCCTGATAAGTCTGTGTACAATTTTTGATAAGTTTTAATGAGATAAAAAGTCTGTTTGGGAAACTCAATTTATCCATCTAGCTCTTGTTACCTTTAACCAGATGTTAAAGAGTGCAATGATCTTTAACCAGCCTTGTGACTAACCTAATCACATTCAACCAAACATTCATGGTTAGTCTCCTACAAAATATCTCCACCAAGATTGGGGCATTGTGGATTTGGCTTTCTTGAAGTCTTTCCCTTTGAAAGGAAACTTCAACATGTGCTCATGATCACATCTGAGATGTAGCTTTAATGTATTATTTTCTGTTTTATAGATGAAGATAGTAAGACAAGATGAGTATAAATAACTTGTCCGTGTATGAAGTGATGGAGCCATGCCTCCTGTCACTGAAGCCTGTACTCTCAAGCACTGTGCAGTCTTTCCACCACCAAATGTCATGTGATCTATCTCCTTAAAGTGAACTCCAAGCATGCATCTTAGAGCATCACTTCTGCTAAGGGTGAGAGGGAGGTGGGGCTTCACACAGTTTCCTGCTGATTTCAGAAACCTGTTAGCAAACTTGGAGCTGTCGGTTTAGAGTTCTTAAAATATATTTTTGGTGGGAGAAGAGGTCTTGAAGTCCATGACAAATGGGTTAATTGGGAATAAATAAATCCACAGGAGAGAATCAAGTATATATTTATTATATAATTAGCATAATGATATGCTATATCATATATATATATCACATCATCATATATATATGATATATAATTTACTCTATAAATCTCATGCAGTGGTGAAGGGTGGGGAAAGATTCTATTTCAACCACTTTTTGTTACTAATTTGTGAAATCTTTAAATAAGTAGTAAAGAAGATGACCCGTGTCCCTGCTCTGCTCTTGTTTTCATTTTAATTTTTTTCAGATAACAAAGACTTTTTTCTGTATTTGCTAAGTCTATCTGAGTTAATGAGATTGTTTCTAGACTCTGCCTGCTTTGGGTGGAAGGGCCTTATAAGTTATTAATGCAAGCCAGACACAGCCTTTTAGCCTGTTCAAAAATTCAAAATTTTAACCTATTATTTAACATAAACTTAAGAATTATCTAATCTTACAAATATAGAAAAATGCAGAGACTCATCACGGTCTTAAGCAAAATGGAAAATGCATTCAGGAATACATTTGTCTTTGAATACAAGGATACAGATTCATGGCCAGCCCACTATCAATGGTGTGGAGCACTTGACTGAGCATAGGGGCCAGAGTGGTCCAGGAGCACCACCAACAAGGATAACATCTGCATGTTCATCTCTTTGCATAATAAGTGCCTATTTAAGGCATAAAATTTCTAATCCCCAAAATTTGTAAATTCAGTATCAACAGCTTAAGATAATCAAAGCCTTAGTATTAATGTTTTTGGGTGAAGAAGGAATATGGTACTGAAAGAAAAATTAAAAAAAGGTCCCAAAGGTGATCTTGTCCAGAAACTTCTATATCATGCATCTTTCTGGGAAGAAACTAGCATTCTTGACTTTGAAAAAATTCTTTAAGCTTATTTATAGTGAATTTTAATAAGATTAAGAGCAATGTCAGTAGATTGTAACCCTTAAGAGGAAGCTTACTTAGGACCTTAAATAGTCTTGTGTCAAGTCAAGAAGTTTAATAATCATTAATTGACTACTTTTGTTATGTCTAACAAGGAATATCTAATTTTTCCTTTTTCATAAAATAGGACCTGCCAAGAGTTGGAGCTTTGAATTGGCCTGAGATAGGTTTTTTTTTTTTATCCTTTTGTAGCAAGATTCTATTAAAACCTTGAAAAGATTTTCTTAATAATTATTTGATATTTGTAATTTTTAAGGGAACTTGGACTATTTAAGTATGAGCCTTGTAAACTCCAATTTAAAAAGCGTAATATAACTGATTTAGACCTAAAAATCTTCCTTATTAGAACATCTCAAATAAATTAACTTCACCAAAGTTAAATGTTCATGTTTCTGAATAGTTAACTTTGATAAATATTTGGTATTCTGTTTTTTAATGTCATAAATTAAACTACTTGGAGAGTAAATAGAACATATTATAAATTGGGTCATTTGTAGAGATGTGGATGGATCTAGAGACTGTCATACAGAGTGAAGTAAGTCAGAAAGAGAAAAACAAATATCGCATATTAACACATATATGTGGAATCTCGAAAAATGGTACAGATGAACCAGTTTGCAAGGCAGGAATAGAGACACAGTTGTAGAGAACAAATGTATGGACACTGAGGGAGGAAAGTGGCGGGGGGCACTGGCGGTGGGATGAATTGGGAGATTGGTATTGACATATATACACTAATATGTATAAAATAGATAACTAATAAGAACCTGCTGTATAAAAAATAAATAAAATAAAATTCAAAAAAAACATAGTTTACAATATTTGAAGGCATTTAAATAATCAAATCCATAAATGGCATTAAGCATTATTCAAAGTCTTTGCGATTTGATTGCTGATACTCGCTAGACTTATATGTAGAATACAATTTTATAAGCTGAATTTTGAAAAAGCTTAAACAACAGGGTTTTGAATTTGTAATTCTGAGAAATTTAATCTAACTCTTTGAAACAAAAAATAAACTTGTGAACAATCTAACCTGCCTACAAAATTCATCCTTTGTGAACAGCACTAGACCTTGGGCCCCCCACTTTGCCCCTGCTCTCCCATCAGGCTCTGCACAATACCCAGAGCATCCCTGGGAGTGGCTTCCATTTGCTGAGCCTGAAGCACTGAATTCTGTCTCTGATACCCCCGCTTCTGTGGGTCTCTTTGTCACCTTAAAGGATACTTTTTGGTGAAAAGAACAAATTTTAGGTTTAATCTGCTAGCCAAAATTTCCTCCAAAATGCCCTAAACTCCCCTAAACAGTATTTAGGTGAATCTTTTTCCTTAAAACTAGGAAATCTTGGATTTTATTTTATTTTTCTTAATATGCAATTGTGAGGGGAAAAGAGTTACCTCCCTTTACTTGCATATATATATTTTTTAATATTGGGGTTTTTCTTTTTATTTTCTTTATCTTTTCTGGGTATTTCTTCTTGTTTAACACATTCCCTCTCTATAACCTTAGCCAGTGTTTCCCTGTTATGTTCCTCACTGTTCATGCAGAGTGTGAAGACCATTGCCATGGATATAGTGGCATTTCCAGACCTTAAATTATGAATCTGCTTTGATTTAGCAATTCCACTTCTTGGAATAATGCCCCAGAACTGCTATCTTACATGCACAAAGATATATGTAAAATTATTATCATTCTTAACAATTTAAAAATGGAAACATAATTCACCATTTTGGGAATGTTTAAATAAATAATGGTATGTCCACACTATGGAATGCTATGAGGCAATTAAAATGAATACATACATTGGAAAGTTCTTCATGTATAATATACTATTGAGTACATAAAACACATTGCAGAGTAACTTGTGTAGTTTCTGCTGTGATTGTCCTTGTTGTTATTAGAGAGAGAAAAAATGTTCTGGAAGTAAACAGACCAAATTGATAATCTGTTAATAATAAACTGTGAGAATAAAAGTACCATCTTATTCTTTATATATCTCTGTGGGGGGGTCATTTATTTTACAATGAAACTAGAAAGAATTATACCCATGAGCTGATATTCATATTTTATTTTGCTATCGGACAAGAGCAAAGAGAAACTCATTCCACTCAGAAAATGGTCACTAGGAATTGACAGTCAAGCTGTCCCAAGACACATTCTTAGCCCAGGGATGCTACCAGCTGGTCAAGAGAAGATGTCCAGGTGAATGAGTCTTCTGCATAAAGCCACGGGAGGCTCAGTGAGGTCCCAGCTCACCAGCCCGAGCAAAGCAGGCATTCAAAGCCAGGTCTAATAGATCACCCTCATTAAACTTCCCTCATTAAACTCTGCAAATAAAATTCCATGGGTGAGGCCTCTGCTCCTTTGGAACAAAGCCCATCTGGTAATATAATCCTAATGATTACCATTCATTATGACCGTCTATCGATCCATGAATATTTTAAATCACTTGTAAAAATTTAAAGAAAATGGTCTTTGTCTAAGAAAATAAGCCAAATCGTTAACTGTGTGTGCCTGAATGCCTGTCTTTACTGCAGTTATTTAGACATGTGCAATCTTTAGAAATATGTGCGCCCCTCAAAACATTCCCAACTCAAAAGCATCTAAAGAAAGTCATCTGTTAAAAGATAAATCCATCTATGCAGGGATGGATTTATCTTTTAACAGATGACTTTCGTTAGATGCTTTTGAGTTGGGAATGTTTTGGGGGTGCACATGTTTCTAAAGATTGCAGTGACAGGGCGAGAGAGAGGCATGGACATATATACACCAACAAACGTAAGGTAGATAGCTAGTGGGAAGCAGCCGCATGGCACAGGGATATCGGCTCCCTGCTTTGTGACCGCCTGGAGGGGTGGGATAGGGAGGGTGGGAGGGAGGGAGACGCAAGAGGGAAGAGATATGGGAACATATGTATATGTATAACTGATTCACTTTGTTATAAAGCAGAAACTAACACACCATTGTAAAGCAATTATACCCCAATAAAGATGTAGAAAAAAAAAAGAGAGAAATCCATCTAAAAAATGTTCAGTACATTTATATAAACACCTATAGTTTCACTTTGTTATAAAGCAGAAACTAACACACCATTGTAAAGCAATTATACCCCAATAAAGATGTAGGAAAAAAAAAGAGAGAAATCCATCTAAAAATATTTTTCCTCACTATCAAATTGTCCTCTTTTCCTTTTCCCATAACAGATTGAAACAAATAGAACATCCATCGACAGGCCTCTGGAATTCCCAAATGTTCAGATAAGTGGTTATCTATAAATGAGTCTGAATGTATTTACACTCCATGGAGTTACCTCCCTTTTTAAGAATTCTCATCCCTCCTTTATACAGTTGAAGGTCAGTTTCAATTTCTATATGCTTTCCTTAGAGACAGAAGAACAAAACATTTCAACAGTCCTCAAAATGCAAGCTGACTAATGTAAGCCTTTTAATAAAGCTCATACATAAAAAAAATCAGCCAGGTTGCCTTCGTTCCTTTGTCTGTTTGCTTTAATTAGCAGCCAACCGCATGGATCTTGTTTTGGTTAGATAGCTTTTCTGAAAGCTTTTGAAACCTATTTCTATGCTTCTCCATTCTAACAATTACGATAATCCCATTTTACCCCCACAGTTGGATTTTCATTATAATTGAATTTTGCTGTAATTACAGCAGATGTAGACATTAAGGAATTAAGGGAAGAAAAAGGAAAGTGTCAGAAGTCAGTTTTCTAAATTTTCCAAGTCTAGTTCACAGCAGGGAGTTAATTGTCAATAGTTGCTGAGAAGATCCCCAGATAATGGACAAAGCAATGATGGTCAAATAAGTTTGCAGTGCACATCGGTGATCCCAGGAGTCCTGCTGGGGTTCAAGACAGAGCCGGGCACCCACAGTGTCTACTTCTCCTCCCTGCACTAGCCTTTGGTGGAGAATGAATAGCAAAATGGGAAGGTGCTCTCTTCAAGTTTTTGACCAAGAGAGGCTCAGCTCTCCTCTAAAGCCATTTCTTCAAAGCACAGGACATTCCAAATCAAGAAGAATTTGTCAGTGTTACCCATTCCAATACTTGTTACTATGAGAAGCAACTGGAGGCCAGGAATCTAATAGCATATCATAGCTACCCGGTTACTTTAGAGGCAAAGATACGTATCTCCTTTCTCCAAGTAATGAAAGAATACGTTTTTAAAAATCACAAGGGAAGAAAACTCCCTATTAACCAGATGTCGGTCATTTTGACTAAATCACATAGAATCAAATTTCTCTAATCAATCCATTTGTCTCCATAGCATAGACGTGCTTCATTAGAATGGAAAGCGCACGCACATGATTTATAGATGGGCTCTGCATTTCATGGGAGAGCAATCTGGTCTGGTTTTTCTACCTCATTATCAGTTAGGTAAAAGGTTTTGTGTGCTTTGTAGTAGAGTGATTTTGTTTAACATCATTTAGAAGGCATCTCAATTGTTATGTTGAGTCTGTGCAGGAAATGCAAACAGTAGATTATTAGAATGGTCTTATTCTTAAATTTTAGGACATCATTCAGACCCCACTATGAATGGGTACAATGTTATCATCCGGTTCAGGGCTTCTCAAATTTTGTTTAAAATGTGGACTCTGGGGCTTCCCTGGTGGCGCAGTGGTTGGAGTCTGCCTGCCGATGCAGGGGACGCAGGTTCATGCGCCGGTCTGGGAGGATCCCGCATGCCGCGGAGCGGCTGGGCCCATGGGCCATGGCCACTGAGCCTGCGCATCCGGGGCCTGTGCTCCACAACGGGAGAGGCCACGGCAGTGAGAGGCCCATGTATCGCAGGAAAAAAAAAAATTGTGGACTCTGATACAGTGGGTCTGGGATAGAGCCTCAGGTTCTGCATTTATTATAAGCTCCCTGCAGATGCCAAGGCTGCTGGTCCTTACACTGCTGTGAATAGCTAGGGCCTGGACTCCAGTAGAGAACCATTTCAATCCGGGGATTGCAAACTGTAGTGGTTTTCCCCCTTTTTTTTGCATATATTTCTTTTTCTTTAATTTTAAATTTAAAAAACAATGTGTTATGTATCAGATTTTAACACACTGCACTAACAATATGCTAGTTTTGTGCTCCAGGTTAACCCTGGAGACCTTGCTGTGAATCGTCTCCTGCTTCCACTGTGTGATCATGGGGATAAGACTATACTAGTGTTATCAATGGGGAAGGATGTCACACTGCACTGGCCAGGGCTCTTTGGGTCAGCTCAGGCCCCTGCAGGTAGGGTGGCTGAGAAGGGGGTGCTGCTACACTTACTTTAACACACTTAAATCCACTTTAACCCAGCCAAGCCCAGGAACATCTGCTGGCCACATGCTCTTTCCCCGCATAATAACAAAGCAAGAACAAGATGGATGCGACATCAAAATAATGCCATATTATAGGAAAGAACAAATCTGACTCCATATTAGATTGGTTCCTTTTCCTGTGCTTAGTCATGCTGGCTCTGCATCTTTTGTAAAAGAATATTGCCTATAGCCTGAAATATATAGGATAGCCCATTCTCAGGGCTCCTTTAAAGGTGTAACACCCTTCATTCATATAGAGAAAAACATTTGCAGAACAGGAAGTAACATTTGTCTTGTTGGAGGTTTATAGGAACATTGTAACCAAACCTACCTGGACAGCTGCCAGAACAAAGGATTCTGACACCACAAAGTTTGCAACAACTAACCACGCCCCTCCCTCATCTTGCCTTTAAAAATGCTTTGCTAAAACCCTTTGCGGAGATCAGAGTTTGGGGGTGGGGGAGGGCATGAGCCACCCGTTCTCCAAGCTTGGCCTTACAATAAACCTTTCTCTGCCGCAAACTTCAATATCCAAACTTCAATATTTCAGTTTGTTTGGCTTCGCTGTGGATCAGGCACAAGAAATTTTGTTTGGTGACGATATTATAGAAAGTGATGACACTGACTAGGCATTTATCTGGCTTCCGTATTTATGAGGAATGCACACAGTTCTCAAATTTGAAATAAAAAATGTTACCCTTACTTTTGAACTCTTCTGACTAAGTCAAAGAAAAATATCTTCTATTGCAAGGCAAGGTATTCAAAACTCGCATCAGCTGGCAACTGTTTACTTGTGTGAATCAAGATTTTCTAAATATTTAGCAACCAAAACAGAAAAGCCACATGAAAGGGTGCTGAGGCTAACATCTGACTGTAATCTGTGACCCCTGGGTCAAAGTGTTTCCATGTTTTCACAGACCAAGTTTAGAAATATTTAGTTTGATCTTCAAATATTGCTTTCATCTGTTACAGGCAGTCCTATGATTTTATTTGGTGGAATAAAAGGATTTCATTGACCAAAAAAAAACAAAAGAAAGAAAAAATAACACTCATATAATACAAGCCAAGAAGGGCACAGGTTACGATTATGATTGGGTTCATCAATCCTCCCCCGCAAGTTTTATTATCCTGACTCCTCCAAGGTTGTATTTTCCAGGGGAGTCTCATACTGTCCAAGATAGCCCTCATGGCTGTGGTCACTGCCATGGCCTCTAGAACCCACAAATAATGTGACCAGACATGACACCAGCAGGGCCTGGATTATCCAGGATGCTGAGCCATTTGGACATGCTTATAAGGTTCTCTTATTTTTGGTGTAAAAGTCACCCAGTTTAATTAAACTGGAGCTGGTGTTTGAGAAGCAGAGATTTAGGGAGTGTACCAGATGCTCTCATTTCTGAGCATGGAGACTGTGCTACGGAGTGAGGCCTTTTCTGGGATTGTCCCCTTGTGTCCTAGTTAAGCTATAGTGTGGGCTCCTCCACAGAGGTGACAGGGTTCACTCAAATAACCCAGACTTCAGATTACAGGGACCCGATTTCAAGTCCCAGTTGAGTCAATTTCTAGCTTTCATGACATTTGAAATTATTTATGACCCTCTGAGTTTTAACTTCCTCTTTAGCCAAATCAAGACAAAAACAATCTCAAATCACTCAGGGAAGGAAATAAGGTACTATAGAATGTGAATAAAGTGTGAACTCGTTATTATTTCCATCCACACTTGCAGGTGTTTTGTGAGACATACCCAGATTGTGTTTTTTCTTTTCTCGCTTTTTGTAGCAGATACTCTTTTCCCAGTTTGTGGAGAGAGAGCTTTGGTGTGCATGTTGCTCAGCTCAGTTTGCTACTCAGCCTGTCTGTGCAGATCTGGCATTTCCATTCTCTTGTTAACCTCAGGAGCTGCTAAGAAAGGTCACATTACATCTTTGCTCATTTAAGTTGCGTCCACGTCCTGTCCACTGGAGCAGCAAACCTGGCTTCCTGGAGGGAACTAAGCAGCCACCACTCTGTTTTTAGTTCAGACCTTCCTCTAGGGCTTGAGAGGTAAGGCAGCAGAGACGTGAACCACACTCTGTGGCCACACAGTGCCTCGTGATAAAATCACTGACGGCCAAGGTTGGAGTTCTTGATTTCGACCGCAGCCAGTCAGCATCTTCACTGGCCCCTGACTCTGTGTCTGCTCTGAATTCAATTTGAGCTACAATGCTAGGACACCTGCACATGAAGATTGCAGAAGAACCACCAAAAAAGAAAATACTAAGTCCTTCCCTCCAAAATTACATTTTTTTTCTTTTCAGTGTGTTTAGATTCGTTATTACCTGACTTAAAGGGGTAGAAAATGTTGTCTAAAAAGTCTTATACTAATGAGAACCTTAGTGGGAAGTATTCAAAAGCCAAAATTAAAAATCCATGCCACAAAGTTCAATCCTTAACTGTTCATCAATCGGATTTGTATTCAGTTGGATTGAATGGCATTGACATTCAGTCTAAGATGACTGAGGTCTCCTCTCATTCTTGTGTTTAATTTTTCCCTCCTCGGCTAAGAAAAAAGTTGGAAGTCACCCTGTTTTCACTCCCTCCTACTTCTATGGCAGAGATCACTAGTCACCTACTGTAATCTCTCTCCATGGGGCCTGAACTCTGCCTTGGAATCCCTTGGAATTCTGTCTGAAGCCACCTTTGAAAACATTACAGTGGGTACAAAAAGTGCAAACTATTCTCCACCTCTGGGGTTTTAGGAAATAAATCATACATTGCATTCATTCCCTATTCTTACTGAATTTTCCCTGAAATTTTTATACACGTGAAATACTTTTAATCTACCTATCATTATTTTGTATTTTTAAATTGAAGTATAGTTGATTTACAATGTTGTGTTAGTTTCAGGTGTACAGCAAAGTGATTCAGTCATATATATATGGTTTTTTTTCAGATTCTTTTCCCTTATAGGCTATTATAAAACATTGAGTATAGTTCCCTCTGTTTTACAGTGGGTCCTCGTTGGTTATCTATTTTATATGTAGTAGTGTGTTTATGTCAGTCCCAAACTCCTAATTTATCCCTCCCCCCACTGCAACAAGAATCACTTTCATGGGACTTCCCTGTTGGCACAGTGGTTAACAATCTGCCTGCCAATGCAGGGGACATGGGTTCGATCCCTGGTCGGGGGAGATCCCACATGCCATGGAGCAATTAAGCCCATGCACCACAAATACTGAGTCTGTGCTCTAGAGCCCGCAAGCCACAACTACTGAGCCCATGTGCCACAACTACTGAAGCCTGCACGCCTAGAGCCCATGCTCTGCAACAAGAGAAGCTACCACAATGAGAAGCCGGTGCACCGCAAGGAAGAGTAGTCCTTTCTTGCCACAACTAGAGAAAGCCTGAGTGCAGCAACAAAGCCCCAACACAGCCAAAAATAAATTTTAAAATTTAAAAAAAGAAAACTAATTACCTTCATGAGTAAATGTTTGTTTTGTTCAGAAAAAGGAAAAACAAAGTTACTGTCTGTGATGATCCTCTAGTTCTCTGTAATGCTAGCTTTTGAAGCCACTTCTCTACACTACTGACTGCCTCCTGGTGTTCAACTCTGACTTTTATTATACCCAGGGCAACCTTTCCAAAAGTGTCTTATGTGGATGAGTAGTCTGTGGAAACAAGGGTCTCGTGGTCAAGTATATTTGTGAAATTGTGAATTGCTTCTGATCAAGTCCCTTCTTGACCACTTTATAAGTGTATGAGTACATATGCGTGCACACACACGTACACACAAGTTCTGCAGGAATGAAACCCATGTAACTTGACTCACTCTAGCATTTCTCAGACTTATTTGAACAAAGAAGTCATTTTCCATAGAATTCCATTAACAGTAGGCAGAGGTAGGAATCTTATTCCCCACTGTGTAGAGAAAATTTGGATGAGACTGTATTATGATGAGCTCAATAAGGACACTTTTCTGTTTAATCTGCTGACTCAATATTTCTGAAAGACCGATCCACGGACATCCTGGGGTGTTTGAGAAATTGCAGATTCTAAGTCTTCACCTCAAATGGACTGAATCAAAATCGCGGGGTGGTAGGGTCCAGAAATCTGCATTTTAAAACTGCTTTCCAAGTGACTTTTATGCATTCTAAAACTTGAAGCTATTATTCAATAAGGTTGGGCTCAAATCTTAAGATTACTTTTAACCCATTGGTAGCACTGAAAAGTATACTAGTTTAAAATCTGAAGCCTGCTGTGTGTCTTTCTTTGAGACCATTTGTGGGAGTACAAGAACTCAGGTGAAGTCAGCTAGGGCTGCAGACACCCCATTAGGTGGCTTTTACCTTGGAATGCCTCCTATCCAAAGGTTGGGCTCTCAACCTGAAAAGCACTGAAATCCAAGCTTGTCAGATTTATAGGACCCTCAGTCACCAGGATTGTGATTCATGCAAGCAAACCTCTCCAAAAACTGGTCTGTAATACTAGAATTCCAATTCCTGAATTTACATGGAAAGCTATAATTTACAAAGGGCCCAATATTTCCACCAGATCGCCAACATGTCTTCTTCCTTTACGTAAACTTCTTGGACTTGCAAAATATTAGAAAGCAGTCAGTTAAACTTGAAATTAGAGCAAGGATAGTTCTAGGATTTCTGGGTTTAAACCACTACTCCCTGACTGACTGACTGATTCAAATCCCCACTAGAGAGTGAACTCACATAGGTTTTGTTGGTTCCACATGTGAACCTCTTACTGCAAGCTGCTTGGATGCAGGCAGGCAATGTTTAGAGATTTATCAATAAATCTAGCATATATGATAATATTTGGGATAAAAAATGTAAAGAATATTCTCTTCTTTAAAAGAAATTAGAAACCAAAGCTTTCTACATGCTCTATAATTAGATGATAAGGTACATGATTACTCAAAATGTACCCTTATTTAGAAGGCAGCACTGAACTGGTCGACAGATACAGCAAAAGAATACTTGAAGGTGTAAAATTATCTTCTTAAGTAATATAAAGTTTTTGACATTTGGAATGAATAATAGATAAACCACTGGTCTGCAAGGATCTCCGGAGAATTTAAGGCAATTAGTGATGGCTTTCTCTTCTGATGTAAATGGCTTTGATAAAGGAAATATATAGACCATGGTCATACATAGTCTGGGCTGGGACGGTGGGCATCATATCCACCCACCAGGTCTGAATTCTGAGGTCCAAACCTAGTCTTCAGAAATAGCCCAGGTGCAGCTCCATGTTGCTGAACTAGGAGAAAAATCTAAGCTCTATGAAGACTGGCGCAAGCAGAAGGTCTAGTCCTGCACTACCTAGTATGGCAGTCACCAGCCACACGTGGCTATCTAAATCTACATGTATTAGAACAAATAAAATTTAAAAAATCAATTTCCCCAATCATACTATCCACATTTCAAGTTCTCAATACCTGCTAGTGACAAGGTGTTGGACAGCGTAAAAGAGATCCTTTCCATCGTATCCCAATATTCTATTGGACAGTTAGTATTTGATTCATTGAGGAAACACTTATATTCCATCCCTATAGGCTTCATTCATTACTGGGGAGAAGTATTTGGATCCACAAATGGTTCTCTTTCTGAGATCAAGAGTGAATCTTGATCTGTGCAATTGATGCCATTTATATTGCTTCTGTTTGAGGTTACCCTGGAAAAATGGTCTGCTTTTACTTCCTCTTCTTCTTCTTTTTTTTTTAAGTGTCTGAGGTTAAAAAGGTCTTTATTTCTTCAGCTACAATAAGATTACCTATTTGATTTTTTTTTTTTTTGCAGTACACGGGCCTCTCACTGTTGTGGCCTCTCCCGCCGTGGAGCACAGGCTCTGGACATGCAGGCTCAGTGGCCATGGCTCAGGGGCCCAGCCGCTCCACGGCATGTGGGACTCTTCTGGACCCGGGCACGAACCCCTACATCGGCAGGCAGACTCTCAATCACTGCGCCACCAGGGAAGGCCTGATTTTTCTTTTTTATGATTCGTTTCTTACCAACTTACTTTTATTTAACACATTCTTTCTTTAGAAATAGTAGCATCAATCCAGGCATAATCCTGCCTGGCATAGATGTTTCATGTATCTTCAAGATAATCCATTCAGATCTATTAGATGTTTAGCTTCATTTTCAAAGGGTAACATTATTTCTTTTATTTTCAGGTTGTTTGGGGGCCCATGAACCTCTAATGAAAATACTTGCTAACTATATAACCTTGGAAAAGTCATCTAACACCCACAAAAACCTCTGTCCCTTCCTTTGTAAAATAAGAAGAGTTTATTTTAAACATTTTAATGTAGTTCTCCATAGATTTGAACAAGATAATTAGTAGCGGAAAAGAAACTTAGCATGGCACCTGGCCCATCCTTGAATGCTACTAAACTTAGGTGACTCTAGCAAGAGTATAATGTAGAAACAAGTAAGGGGAAAACCTCAGAGGAGAAGAAAAAAATAAATCTTCTATATGCCTTTTTTTTTTTTTAACAAAGAGTCTTTAGATGGTATTTGGCAAAAGTTGGAAGGCGCTCTCTATGTTACAAGACACTAGAGAATTTGACATAGCCAGAAGAATAATAACAATGTTGTTTAAGTCCCTGCCAGGCACTTTTGAAAAAAAAAAAAAAAAGAAAGGGAAAATAGAGACAGTGACAGAGTATGGATTGTATATGCTTCCAATCCCGCTCTCTGGGCTCATGGGAAACCTTTATTCTTCTTTAATAATTTCACCTTCAGATGAACAGCTGACACAGTTACAGACACACTGGCACCTTTTGATAATTTTTTTTTTTTTATCCCATTCCTTCCTACTAAGTAAACAGTGCTAATTTCACAAGCTTTCCCAACTCAGCCGCCAGGAACTGCCTTGAGCTCACTGAATCCACAGGGTGCAGTCCCCAGATCCTATTACAGGGAAACTGGGTGACATCCTTTCACAATTACTAAAAGCTGTGTACCTTTCTCTGCAGCTGCCTTCCATTCAGACTCACATTCCCTTGCAGAGCTACCCCATTTTTTTTTTCCTTAAAGCACAAGATTGTAATAAGGATAATGTGCTGGCATGCTTGCTTCCACTGTAATATTTATAGACTACATTGCTCAAATGCATTGCGGTTCGCTTGTCTAATTTTATGATGGCCTTGCTAAACAAAAATATTCTTTCTCACTAGTGCTTACAGAAGGAGCACTTCACACCACGTGAATGATGACAGCTGGCACCAGCTGCTTCCAATAGGCACTCTTCAAACAGTGATATTTGGCATGAACCACTTTGGGAAGTTTTTCAGATGAGAAAGAGATGAAGGGTTTTAACTCCCAAGCCTTGGACAGCAGTCTCCAGAGTTTGGGATGTGCAAAACTATTAAAGATGATCAAGTTCATTCCCTATCTTGAGGCAGTACTATATCCAGCTCCAAGAGGCAGGTTGAGTTTCATATGCTCCACATGCGTTACCGAATGCAAGTTTGTGTGCCCAAAGCACAGCGAAACCAGACAAACTGAAATGTCGTAGGTTTGGAGCAGAGAAAGGTCTATTGCAGGGCCAAGCAAGGAGACGGTGGCTCATGCCCCCAAAACCCCGAACTCCCTGAAGGGTTTCAGCAAAGCATTTTTAAAGGCAAGGTGAGGGGGGCGTGGTTAGTTGTTGCAAACTTCTTGGTGTCGGAATTCTTTGTTATTGCAGCCATCCATGTAGGTCAGGCCACAATGTTCCTGTAAACCTCCAACAACACACACGTTTCTGAAACTTTTTATCACTATATGAATGGACTCTTAAAGGTCAGACCCCTAAGAATGGGCTATCCTGTATATTCCAGGCTATAGCAACATTTTTTTTTACAAAAGGTGCAGAGCCAGCATGACTAAGCACAGGCAACAAACCACAAGGGTTAAAAAGAAAAGCAACAGCTCTAATATGGAGTCAGATTTGTTCTTCCCTATTACACATGCGGTTCATTAGTAGCTACTATGAGCAAATGCTGTTAAGGTTCAAATGATTGCAAAGCAGGTGCCCTCAACTTGTTACAGAGAAGAAAAAAATCTGACTCTATATTGGATGTATTCCTTGAGAGATTAAAAGTTGCAGGACAGAGAATAACATTAGTTTTGTTGCAGGTTTACAGGAACATCGTGACCTGACCTAGGTGGAAGGCTGCAAGAACAAAGGACTCCAGCACCCAGAAGTTTGCAACAACCAGCCACACCCCCTCCCCTTTTAGTATAAAAGAAGCCTGAATTCTAACTCAGGTAAGATGGTTCTTTGGGATACATAGTCCACCATCTTCTCTGTCTGCTGGCTTTCCTAATAAAGTCTCTATTCCTTGCCCCAACACCTCATCTCTCGATTAACTGGCCTGTTGTGTGGTGAGCAGTACAAGTCTGGACCCAGTAACAGCATCATGCCTTTCAGTGCCATGAGATCCCCCATGTAAAATCCCCATGCTATCTTGTCTAGCTTTCTTGACCTTGAGCTTCTTGTAGGCAGATATATATATTCGGGAACATAGCAGATGCTCAGCAAATTCATACTGTTGGAAGGACGTATTAATATAGGAGATAAAGGTGGATAGGAAGGCAGAGGTGAGGCCATGGGAGACCTCAAAAGACAAACTGGGGCATTTGGACCCTTGTGTTTAGTGTCTCAGGCTCCATCCTATGCTGGAGGGCATGTGAAATGCACACCCAGAATCTGAATTTCACACTAGCTAGAGCTGTAATAAAATATATATGGTGGGAAGTGAGAGAGAGCTATGAGGCAAATTGCCACTATGAGAATAGTTCTCAGCTATTTTATTTCCTTATCTAAAACACGGTTCACATTTAAGATAATTCTATCAAGGAAAGTTGTGTTACAAATTCACAGTGATGTGGAGAATGAAATAGTTGCAAATCGAAATGGTAAGGCAGTCAGGAGCTCATCTTTGGGGCATCTCTGATGGGTCCCCATTCGACTGTATAGCATGTGAATTTAAAGGAAATACATCATGGAATCACGGGCTTTTGGAGCTAGGAGTTTATCTGCTCTTTATCAAGACTTGACTCTCTACTTTTCAGATGTCTAGGACCTTGAAGAATTATTTAATGTCACTGAAAAAAAATAGTAATTTGTATTACTCTCCTTCCTATTTGCTCAGATCCCTGCCACCCATGTGTTCTCATGTCTCCCGCAGTGTGTGGGATTTCTCACATCAAGTCCAGAGTTGCAGCTTAACATAAGCACGGTAATTGGAATGACCTTTAAAATGCATATTCCTCCTGTCACTTTCTGCATCTCGGGCTTTACAAAACGGCCTGCTGAAAGATAATTCCCACCTTTACACTGGTGTTTATTTTAGGTGGGCAGACATGACATTTTTTTGTTTTTTCTATTGTGCTAAGCGTAGGTGTAGCCTGTATGTTATTAGGGATGAATTACTAGAAGGTAAACCCTTTAGCCTCGGCTGTCAGGATGGTGGTGTGTGTTGGGTAGCGGCAGTGAGGGGATGTTATTAATGGCAAACAGAGGAACCCTCAGCGCATCCATGTTTTGAAAAAACTGTAGGAATTTGTTTTCAGCTAAAACCCCAGTTAGAAAGTCCCTTCTCACTAAAGAAACCAGAATTTTGCACTTGTGATCCCCTCA
>NW_020173109.1:1225544-1231622 GCF_003031525.2 Neophocaena asiaeorientalis asiaeorientalis | reverse complement strand
AAACAGTGATTTCAACACCTTAGCACCCCCCACCCCGCCCCAGCAAACAGTGATTTCAACAGAGGACACACACGGGCAGGAAGCTGAGATCAGAATCGCCAGCCAGAGGTTTGTAGGAGGTAGTGCAAAGTGCCAACGTCTGAGTATTTCACTGATGGAGATTGGCAGTGACCTCAAGAGAGTCACATCTGCAGAGCATGAGGATGATAACACCCATATCTCCCTTTCCTGGCCCACGGCCCACAGCCCTGTAAAAGCTACCCTTCCTCTCAGATCCTTTCCTATTGCTCCACTTATTTGCTTCCTGTCACTCATCATATATTTGGGGAGGTATACGTTTATTTCCATGATTATTTGATCAAAATCTGTGTCCCTTCATGGAGCTTTCTGAAGCCAGGGATAACCTTCTATGTTCAGCACTCAACTGAATCCTTAGCACCTGGTCCTGCAGAGATGTTCCAAATACCGGAGATGAATGAGTGAATGGCCCATAATAGTATAAAACAGGTCTAGATCCAAGGATACAAGAAAGACCAGAGTAGGGAAAATGCAGCCACTCTCTGAATCATTCACTCCTGGATCCACAGGGCAAAGAAACGTGTCTGGCACACTATAGGTTCCCAGAAAAGATTTGTGGAATGAATGGTTGGGTCACAAAGGAACATTAGCAGAACTTGGGCAGCCTCTCAGCAAGTAGGAAGGTCAAGGGCTTCAGGGCTCACTGGACACAAACATATTGTGTGTACTGTGTGTGTGAATAGCTACACACAGTAGAGCTAATACATAGGATTCTCATTTCAGAGTGTGAGGTTCTGTCATTATCAATACAAATATTTGGTCCAATCCATAAGCCTTCGGTTGTTTAAGAATGACAACTGGTACTTTCATTTTTTCTAAGCAGGGATAGCTCCCTACCTAATTATGACAAAAATATTATGTTTCTCAGCATGTTGTAGGTAGGTATAAGGTGATGATAACATCTTGTCATAATAAAGTTAATGGTGTTCCTGATGTTTCACAAGAATTTAGACACATTTAAGTTCTCTTGTGTAACTGTCCACTTTAAGTTTGTTTTCTCCCTTTGCATTTTCCAGGTGTTGAGATATCTCTCCTGCTTGGTCCACAGTATACCCCAATATCAAGAGGGGCAGGCCCTGCCACTGGCTTAGTAAAACAGATTGAAGCAATCTTTTTAAGTGAAGAAAAACCTGGAGGGAAGATTTCAAATCTGTAACTTGAACCAAGCGCAAACCTTAATCACTTGCCTGAAAAATAAAACAGGTTACATAGGTAAGTAAATTATTTAGAAAGGTGTCATCCTTCTCTGCCTGTGTATAGGTTTTCCAAAAACCTGGCCTCCTGAGACACATAGATCCCCATCCATTTCTGTCTCTCTTGCTTTTAACTTTAAGAAATTTCATCTTCCTGCTCTCAGTCTATCCTTATCCTTCCTAACTCCAAAAGGGAGGCAACAACCTCATTCTTATTTCAAAACCTCCAGTGATAAAATGGATGCCCTGTCCCCACTGGACAACTGAGGGAGCTGAGCTAGGAGGAGGGTAAGTCCAAAGTTAGGCTAACATGTAAACAGAAGGGGGTTCACCACCTTGAGATCCTGAGTTTGCTTTCGTTTGGAGGTAAGTTATTAAATATACATTTTTAAAAATTTATTTATTTTATTTATTTATCCTTGGCTGCACTGGGTCTTCGTTGCTGCACGTGGGCTTTCTCTAATTGTGGTGAGTGGGGGCTACTCTTCACTGCGGTACGCAGGCTTCTCATAACCATGCCATCTCTTTGTTGCAGAGCTCGGGCTCTGGGCACGCGGGCTTCAATAGTTGTGGCATAGGAGCTCAGTAGGTGTGGCTCTCAAGCTCTAGAATGCAGGCTCAGTAGTTGTGGCGCACGGGCTTAGTTGCTCTACAGCATGTGGGATCTTTCTGGACCAGGGATCGAACCCGTGTCCCCTGCATTGGCAGGAGGATTCTTAACCACTGCACCAACAAGGAAGTCCCTTAAATATACATTAAAGTCTGTTTTCTCACCTGCCAAGCTGGGAAGCCAATTTTCCCTTTGGGCACAGGTGAGAGTTGCAGGGAACTAACATGCTGCTCATGCATGGGAAGTGGAGAGTAGGGGGTCTAACTCAGCATTCAGAAGTCCATGTCCCAGGAAAACACAGAAGGCCGGATTCTTGTTCTGTGAACTTCCAATGAGATAAGTTGATTCAAGATAAAAATAACATAGGGCTAATTTTAAATTTCGGTTTCACTGGCAGAAACAAGTGAGGACAGTTGATTACAGTTCAGACCTGTTTTTTCCCCAAGTAAAAACATATTAAGCTCCTTTTGTCTTCCAACTGTGTCTGTAAATGGTACTCACAGTGAGCCGCCAATGAATGCTTTTGGACTAGAGAGAAAACAGTGTTAAAGGCTACGGGTACTTCACCTCAGCAGCCCAATGAAGGGACATTCATGCAGAAGAGGAAAACCTGAATGTGACATTGGCTGTGTAGAAGGGTACACTCTTTGGAGAATGGGAAAAATGGATGGGAAGCCCTTATCAGGGTGTTGGATGAACACAAATTAAGATCATGATTGTGACTTCCCTGGTGATCCAGTGGTTAAGCCTCTCCACTTCCACTGCAGAGGGTATGGGTTCGATCTCTGGCTGGGGAACTAAGATCCCACATACCACACGGCGCGGCCATAAAATTAAAAAATGTTAAAAATAGATCATGATTGATAGACTGGATCAACAAAAAGGTCCTAATGTATAGCACAGAGAAATATATTCAATATCCTATGATAAACCATAACAGAAAAGAATATTTAAAAAAAGAATGTATATATATGTATAACTGAATCACTTTGCTGTACAGCAGAAATTAACACAAGATTGTAAATCAACTACACTCCAATAAAAAATATTGATAAGATCATGATTGCATGAAGGGAGCAATAAGGAAGAATCTCTTCCTTCTTATTATTAATTTAGAAATGTTTTCTGCAGGCTTAAATATAAGCACTGCCTCACAGACGTAACTTGAGAACCTCAAGTAACCTTTGTTCATGTTTTGATCCAAATCAAAATTTTCCCTTGGCTTTTAGGTTGTCTAAAACATTGGAAGTTCTTAGGCAGTATTTCTCAGGAGGGATGATCCAAGCACTACTGATTCTGAGAGGCATTTTCTTACTGCCACCTGAACGCAGACATCTCACCTCAACCTCGTCACTGGAGCTCTCGGAATGAAGCCCTCGTCTTCAGAAGTGCTTGTGACTATTCACCCAGCTCCTTGTTCCAGCTTTGTTTTCAGCACGGACATTTCAGATGACCAGTTGGTAGGGGAAGAGCCTCACCATCTTCTGATGGGACAGAATGAAGTGCCACCCTTGACTTTGTCAGCACGGTCTTCCATGAATCAAAGGCGCCCTGGTGCCCTTCCTCATGCACAGGTAGAGCTGTACCATTTCATCAAGATAATGATCCCCTTTTCTTGTGAAAATGAGTGATGAGAGAGATGAGTTTGGTAACAGAACACAGATGCAGTTGTTCGAGGTCACTTATTCAAATCGAACCCAGGCATCAGAGTCCTCCAGGGCCCCTCCGTGCTGACATTCAGAGAGGTCTAAGATAGGAGGTGGGGGGGAGCACTCACTGAAGAAGCAGACATATAAATCAGTACTTTTCCTGTGTAGTGCCGAGTGGGAGGCTCTGACCAAATCAGCTCAAAATCTACCTCCCCAAGATGGTCCTACCAAGTTAGTCCTGAGGCTCCTCCATTCCCTAATGGGCCTAAAGAAAGAGAGAAGGGTGGATCTCTTGGTGGAAGCTTTCAGACTCTGAGTCTCTCTCAGCGTGTGTCTCAAGGTTGTGACAAGTCGCTGTGTGGATGATAACCCCCCAGGCTTCCGTGGTGGTCTATCTGTCACAGATCACACCCCTTCGTTTCCTGGGTTAATACAACCTGTTTTATTAACAGGTTGTACGTCTGTCCTGACGTGGACGCAAGATGAATTCACATCATTTTCTATTTTGCAATCCTGCTGAAGAATATAGGATGCCTTCTAATTGAAAAGTCAGAGGTACTGCACTGCAAGGACAGACCTGATCCCTTCCACCAGACTCCTTGGTTCATAGCCAGGCTCTGCCGCATACTTGCTGTGTGACCTTGGACAACTTACTTAGTGTCACTGTGACTCAATCTCACTCTGTAAAATGGAGTTAATAGTCTTACTTATTTCATAGGTTGCCTTGAGGATTGATCTATCTATCTGTCTATCTATCTACCTATCTATCTACCTACCTACCTATGGTGTATGTATGTATGTATGTATCTACCTATGGTGTGTGTGTCTATCTGTATGTATATATGTATGTAACTATCTATGGTATATCTATGTATGTATGTATCTATCTATCTATCTATGGTGTATTATGTATGTATGTATGTACCTATCTATGGTATATATATGTATGTATGTAACTATCTATCTAACTACGGTGTATCTGTGTCTGTCTGTATGTATGTAGCTATCTATCTATGGTGTATTATGTATGTATATATCTATCTATCTATGGTGTATGTATGTATGCAACTATTTATCTCTCTATCGTGTATGTATGTATGTAGGTATGTAGGTATCTATGGTGTATTTATGTAGGTATGTATCTGTCTATCTATTGATGGTATAATTATGTACGTATCTATCTATCTATATCACACACACACACACACAAACACACACACACACGTGCATTTACGAGGTGCCCTGGCACACAGTAAGCATCATCTAACGATTAACTATTACAATGGCCTATTACTCAGATTTTAAACTGTGTACTGCCATGCTCCCTACGGCTTTGACTTTAGTTCTCTCTTACCCACTGCTGCCAAAGCAGACTTTCCCATCCAGGCAGACAAATGTCCAGCACCTCACCCACTCAGAGGCCCAGACCTATGCTCTCCACCCTGCCTGGAACAGAGCCACTTGACCACTCTAAACCCAGTTCCTCTTGAAATCTCATTTCTTCTGTGACACTCCCTTGACCTGCTCTGGCTCTCCAAGCCCATCGTTTTTCTTTCCCCAGCCTTTAGGCAAAAACCCTTCTACCTGTATATGGACTGAGAGATCAGAAAAATCTGGCTTTGAACCTTGGCTCCACCAAATACCGAAAATGTGACCTTGGGCAGGTAACTGAACCTCCATAAGCACTAGAGGTCTTATTTCTTAAATAATAATAATGGAGCAAACCAATGGCTCTCAAATCTGAGTGTGCATAGAATCACCTGGGGGGCTTGTGAAAACTCAGGCTGCCCCCACTTCCCCATGTTTGTGGTCCAGAGAGTATGGGTTGGGACCGGGGACTATGCAGTCATAACAAGTTGCCAGGTGACGCTGAGGGTGCTAGTCTGGGAACCACACTTTGAGGAGAACTTTGGGGATCTTGCAGAGCTGTGCAGTGAATTGAATGAAATCATCCTGAGAGAATGTTTGCTCGGTAACTGTTGTATAAACTATAACCTTTCCCTGTCCTCCATGAAACAGATTCAGAATGATAACTAAAAACAGCAGAAGTGCTCTTGTGTGGATTTGGGCCCCATCCCATGAGTTAAGGAAGAACTCACCATATTGTAACATTTCTCACTTTGGAGTTAGAAGCTCACATTGCGGGGGCTGTGCCCTTACAGTGGCTTTTCTGGCACCCGGTGTACAAGTTTTCAACTGGAGAGAAAAATGAAAACACATGCATTGCCCTGCAATGTAAGCTTTTTTTTTTTTTTTTTTTTTTTTTTTTTTTCTTGTGCCAGGGCTCATGAAACAGATTCAGAATGATAACTAAAAACAGCAGAAGTGCTCTTGTGTGGATTTGGGCCCCATCCCATGAGTTAAGGAAGAACTCACCATATTGTAACATTTCTCACTTTGGAGTTAGAAGCTCACATTGCGGGGGCTGTGCCCTTACAGTGGCTTTTCTGGCGCACCCGGTGTACAAGTTTTCAACTGGAGAGGAAAATGAAAACACATGCATTGCCCTGCAATGTAAGCTTTTTTTTTTTTTTTTTTTTTTTTTTTT
>NW_020173109.1:1182810-1225502 GCF_003031525.2 Neophocaena asiaeorientalis asiaeorientalis | reverse complement strand
TTTTTTGCGGTACGCGGGCCTCTCACTGCTGTGGCCTCTCCCGTTGCGGAGCACAGGCTCCAGACGCGCAGGCTCAGCGGCCATGGCTCACGAGCCCCGCCGCTCTGCGGCGTGTGGGATCTTCCCGGACCGGGACAGGAACCCGCGTCCCCTGCATCGGCAGGTGGACTCTCAACCACTGCGCCACCAGGGAAGCCCTAGCTCACTGTTTTGAACAAACTCTCAGACACAGCGTGGGTTTTTAGTGGAAGTCTGTTTCTTAGAGGTCATCCCACTGAACACTTCCCCACATTCCGTGTTTACAGCACTCCCAGCTCTGAACCAAGAAGGTAAGAATCCTGACCAAAGAGTTTAGCCGATGCTTTTCTTAAAAGACTGTGTGTTGGGAGAAAGGGAAATCATTATGGAGTGAGAAGCTACATTTCCTAAATTATTTGGCTGCAGGAAACTTAAAGCAGTTTTCCACATGGGATTCACTCATTGGAACAAGTAGATTGTTTAATTTTATTATGTTTTTAACTTTTTGTTTTATATTGGAGTATAGCTGATTAACAATGTTGTGTTAGTTTCAGGTGTACAGCAAAGGCATTCAGTTACACATATACATGTATCTATTCTTTTTCAGATTCTCTTCCCATTTAGGTTGTTACATAATATTGGGCAGAGTTGATACAAATGAACTTATCTACAAAACAGAAACAGACTCACAAACTTAGAGAATGAATTTACCGTTACCAGGTGGGAAGGGATAGACTGGGAGTTCAGTATTGACGTGTACACACAGCTATATTTAAAATGGATAACCAAAAAGGACCTAATTTTAGAAAGTGTTAAGAGCAACACTGTCTCTACAGAAAGCAACAGCAAAGACCCCAGGAGCAGAGCCCCCGCTTTGGTACCTGTCTTTGCCACAATCCACAAAACTGTTATTTCCTTCTATGAAAAACCAGAGCTGCGTGATCTCCAGGGACCTTCCCCAATATCTTCACTCTATGAGGAAGGAACATAGGAAACGGGACTGTGACCAGGGAAACCTTTGCCACATACCAGAAGAAGACAAGGTGCAGTCTCTGTTCATCTTTAGGAAGGTTTGCAGGAATATTTTTTGGTGGGTGGAGTCACTCTTATTATAATGATACCACACCCCTCCCACAAGGTGTGAGCTTAGTCTAGAAGGTAAAACCAAGCTCTGACTTTCAGAGGGACCAACAAGTAAAATAACTGCCTTCAAAATAACAACAAAACAAGTAACATTTGTTGGCAGCAGCAGTGATTCTGAGACCCACCCTCCCTTCCACCCCAAATAGCCCTTCACTCAGACACCTCTGAGGATCTGACTGTTTTCATTTATACTGTTCGTAGTGGGAAGCAGGGGAAGAGCTGAGTGGCAAAGGCCAGGGAGGGAGATGGAATTCAGTTGCCCCCAGCAGTGTCCCTTGGACTGATTTCAACACCCTTGGAGAGGGACACTGAGACAGAGATGCTGGAACTCTCTAGAGACACTGTGAGACTCTTACCAGGAGGGCAGCTGCTTGGGGGCCTAGTAGCAGCAGGACCCATCATTCCTCTCCCCCACACCTGGTCCCCTATTATACAGAATCCATGCAATCCCACTGCCTACAGGATTAGAAGCTTTAGGGCAGTGGTTCTCAAGGTCTGTCCCAGCAGCACCCTGGAATTGGTTAGAAAAGCAAATCCTCTGGCCCACCACAGTAAAATTCAGAAATTCTAGGGGTGGAGCCCAGCAATTTGGATTGTAACAGGCCCTCCTGGTGATTCTGATGCAAAAAGGCTGGAATTTGCCTGCAAAATTTAAGGAAGAATTCATTCCCAGGTTCATGTAAATTCAGGGTGTACACAGGCATAAACCTGGAAATGAGGACCACCTTAGATTGTGTGCCCTGGGCACATCACGTGCTTTCCTTACCCTCTCCAGGCCCAGAGAACCAATAGTTTAGGAGAATCCAGAGACCACAACCTTGGCACTGAAATTGATGCACATCTTCCTAATAGGTGGTGGTTGGTGCCTCAGAGAGTCAGCTCAAAGGGAACTCAAGGGAAGTCACTGAGCAACTGATCTGAGGGCACATATGAGGTCTAGATAGACCGCCACACCAGAAACTACTGGGGATCCCTGGCTACAGTGGGGGCTGGCGAAACATCAGAGGGAGACCTGAGCTTCTCCTTTCCTCATGGAAACTGGAGATTCAGCAAACCTTTGGCTATAGGAATTCACATGGCGAACTCACTGAGTATCTACTCTTTACTGGACATACAACTGAGCGCCTGACTTCTTACACTCTCTCATTTAACTCTCAATGCGAAGGTAGGTTTTATTATCCTGGTTTTGCAAAAGAGGAAAGAGATAAAAAGGTTAAATCCTATGTGTCCTATTTCAAGCTGACAAGAAGCATACTGGGAATTAAACATGCTCCAACACCTCTCAAATCCTCTGCCACCTGCGCTGGGATTGATGACTTTCTCCAGGTGCGACGCCCACTTCCCCTCACTGACTCATCAGCATCCCTGTTTGCCCCTCCCGGTTTGGCTTCACACCTTGGATCTTGTCTCCTATCGGAATGAAGTCTTAGACAGCATTTGGTGATTTGTTTCTTCTGCCCTGGGCTTTGAACCCTGAAGGACGGGATATGGCTCCTGGAATTAACTGCTTGGATCTTTCAACAAAAGCACTTCTTGACCTGGACCACCAAGAGTGGGACATCCTTATATCACTCAGACTTTGCCTGAGTAGAGTTCCCTAATATTCTGTAATAACCTAAATGAGAAAAGAGTTTGAAAAAGGATAGATATATGTATATGTATAACTGATTCACTTTGCTGTACACCTGAAACTAACACAACATTGTTAATCAACTATACTCCAATATAAATTAAAATTTTAAAAATATAAGCTATAAGGATACAGTGTAAAACATGGGGAATATAGCAAATATTTCATAATAACTATATATGGATTATAACCTTTAAAATTGTGAATCACTATATTGTACCCTTGAAACATATATAATATAAAAAAAGACTATATGTTCAAAAAAGAAAAAAGAAAATAAAGACCTTGCCTGATATCACATACCATTTTGAATGCCTCTCTTTTAAATGGAATCTCATCAGGCACCTAAGGTTGACAAGGAATTTAATAGATGGCATATCCCTGAACAATTTTTATATGGTTGTGGGCGGAAGATGAGGTTACATATTCAGATCCACAGATACAAAATGACTGCCATTTCCAGGTCAGATCCTTCTGAGTAGATACTACAAGGGAGAGAACACTGGCAGTGTCTAACTCTGGATTGCAACTTCAGTCCTGTGACCATGGAAAAGTGAACATTATCTCCAGGTCTTAGTTTACCCCCTTGAAAAAATGGGGATATAAATGATTTCATACTCTCGTATCTTCTACAACTCTTACCACATTTTATTTTACTCAAGAATATACAATAAGACTGCCTCGTTCATTCACTAAATGCCTGTTTATGAGGTCAAATAAACCAGGGCGTGATTTTGCTCTAAGCATACTTTGTTCGATGATGGTTGAGAATATCAAGCCTGGACTACTTTAAGCCCACGGGGTGCAAGAGATAAGTATAGCTCATGAAGAACCGTGTTTTTGGATGAGGAGAACATGAGACTGGAGATTCAGCCTGCAGAGGAGGGATGGTGGCTGCACATCATATTCTAGAGGTTTAAAGACTACTGAAGGGGCTTGGGGTCTGTCGGGTCCCAATGGTAACTCCTATGAGGGTTCTCCCAACCTGACCTTGGACTGTCAGGCACTGGACAGTCCTCCAATGGAGCCTCCTAAAGCCAGTGCTTTCCCTTCTGCCAGAGAAGTAGGCCAGCCCAGTTCCTCCACCTCCTTTCTTCCCTGAGGCCAGAAGCTTCAGAAAAGTGCCCATTACTGAGATGCAAATTGTTGGTTTAAATCCTTCAGTCCCTGAGAAGGAACTCTCCCAGCTTTACTCAAGACCTCAGCCATAAAAAAAGAATGAAATAGTGCCATTTGCAGCAACAGGGATGGTGAAGTAAGTCAGACAGAGAAAGACAAATATATGATATCGCTTTTACATGAAATCTAAAATAAGGATACAAATGAACTTATTTACCAAACAGAAACAGACTCACAGACAGAGAAAACAAATTTATGGTTACCAAAGGGGGAAGGTAGGCGGGAGGGATAAATTAGGAGTTTGGGATTAACAAACACACACTACTATATATAGAATAGATAACCAACAAGGACCTACTGTATAGTACGGGGAACTCTACTCAATATTCTGTAATAACCTAAATGGGAAAAAATTCTGAAAAATAATAGATACATGTATATATATAACTGAATCACTTTGCTGTACACCTGAAACTAACACAACATGGAAAATCAACTATACTCCAATATAAAATATAAATTTTTTTAAATAAAATAAAATGCAACTATACTCACAGTATGACATTTGAATATATTTTCATCAAAAACGCATAATAAAGAGATTTAAAAATCAAAATTCTTTTTGTATGTTTTCACAAAATTATTTTCTTCTAAGCATTGAAAGCTTGCTATTACAAATAAAATATAAAATAGGAATCATAGTTAATGAAAACCAAAATTTTTAATCAAAACGATTTAAATAAAACTAGTGTTTAATGTTTTAAAATATTCGTTGAATTTCATTAAACCTTACTAAATTTTTCTAAAAAAAATGCAGAAACCGAAAATAAACCACAGCCAGACTGTTCTCTACCCCCTTGTCTCCCGCCAAACCTTGCCCCCCCCCTGCCACCCCCGCCCCCGCAAGTGGCAAGCGCCTTGAAGGCAAAACTTCACACTTGTCCTTAAATCAGGTTCGTGTTGATTAACACATTAAAAATAAAATGCAAAACTCAGAAACCACCTGCTTTTCTAACCCCAATTCCCACTCTCCACCAAATGTTAAATAGAAGTTCAAGAAATAATTAGTTAAGCAAAGCCTTTTACCAGTTTCCCTTCTGTTAAAGGCACTGTCTGGTAAATCAAGAAAAATGTCCCATTTACCCACTAAACTAAACACAATCCCTTATTATACAATTAACCAAAACACAATTGTATGTAATACAATTATACAGACTACAATTACACAAAAGTAATGATGCAGCATAGATGGCAATGGCGTCCATGTAATGGAAAATAATGAGAGCTCCCTTGATTAGAAATTAACTTATCATGAGAGATCCCTATTGATAAATGTTCCCTCTACTGATCTACACTTTGCAAAAGGCTGTCTGGCTGATGAAGTCAGATGCTCCCTCCTCATCATTAATAAAGACTATAGGGTAGCAACCATTCCACACAGTGTCTTTTACTCTGAGGTCTCTAAACTAGCACAGTCTAATGAAGCATACATTTTATTACCCACTTTTCCAGCTGGCCAAATAGAAAAAAAATGAAGCAGGAGAGCCAGCAAGTCTGTGTGATTTGTTGACGATCCCATGTGGAGTGGTATTAATAGAGAAACATGCACATAAAGTTCCACAAAATTATATCAGTCATTCCAAGCATGAGAGGAGATTATGGTCTGCAGAGCTGATTTCTGTGTGATGCTCAGTACAGGCACCTGCTACTTCTCATCATCGCTCCCCTGCACTGGCCCTGTCACCTCACTACCTCTGGGCTGGTTCTTTTCCAATCCATTCTTCTCCCTTTTCCTGAGTACTCCTTTTACGAAGCAAATCGACTACCTTCCCTGAGTCCTCCTAGAGCATGAGGCTAAGTGCTTTAGGCATGCAAAGTTCTTCCTTATTGGCTGTATTCACATCATGTGCTCTACTACCAAGACTTACCATCCCCACTGAGCTATATTTTGTGGAATCTAAAACACCATTCATTGTAAGACATGCCATTATTTTATATGCTCTGAAGAAAAGTAAATATTGCCAATTCAACTACTATAAATAATCAATGCAAAATGCGCCCCAATATTAGAGATATTTAAATGAAAACTAAGTGTCTTGAGTGGACAAAACACTTGCAAGCCATGACCCTCCCCCCGTTTCTATGGTATTTCACATGCCATATCCTGCCAATATGCCTACAATACCATCACCCCCACTCCTCAGCCAAGCCTGCCCGTCCTTTAAAACTCAGCTCAACACCACTTCCTGAAAACCTTCCTGACCTCAGCTGCCACTGTCATATGTCCCACAAATAAGGGTGCACTTCCTGGTCATTGATAGCATTTTATAGAAATGTATATTTAAGTCCCTGATAAAACACAAACAGGGACTCTGTATCACCAACACACAGGCAAGCACATAACATGTATTCACCTATTCGGTAAATGGTATTTTGACTGGGGTGATTAGAATTGGAAGAAAGACGGAGGTTAAGTGCTAGAGAAGAAACATGGATCACGTGATTAACCTTGCTGAAAATTCAGAACCTCCTCCTCTTTTATTTTCTCTAGCGCGTCTTTGAATCTAGAAACTTCAAATAGAAGGGGAGCCAGAGCCCAGGAGAAATGAAGAGGGAAAGGGAGGTTTTGCTAGATGTGTAGGTTGGGGAATAAAGGTGTTGATTCTCTGTCCAGGGTCCGGTCTCCTCTGGGCCAAAGAAACAGAGGGTTAGGGGTGGTGACAGCAAAGATCAGGCCCCCAGGGAGTGACTGTAAAACTGGACTCTGTTATAGGAATCCAAGAGGGTTTGATTTTCATCTGTCGGTTTTAGAAAGGACACTCACTACAGTGAAGAATGAAATGGTTTAGGAGAGAAGCAATTCCTCCCTCCTTTTTGCTTCACTCTTAACTTCAAAGTAATCAAATGTTGTTTACACATAAAATTTTAATCCTTTCACAAATTTGTATTTTGATTTAATTTGCATATCCCATTTACTGCAAGTCGACATGAAGAGAGACTCAACTCATTTAAACCATTTTTCTCTGGGCCAGAAATCCTTTCAGAAATATTTTCCATTAGGCGACTCAATTATGTCTAATGTGGCTGATGTCAGGGGATTCGAATTTTGGTGAAAGAAGCTCATATTTAGAAGAGTGAAAATGGGAAGGTGGGTGGGAGAACAGAGGAGAAGAGACCATAATTACCTGTCTTTGATGCTACACAGATCAATGTGTAAATCACTAAAATTCCCCAGGGAACCTTGCTGAACTGAAATGAGGTCCTTGGGCTGGTTATCAATAAAGATGAGCCTCATGCAGCCTTGGAAAGCATTAATGGGATGTAAGCACTGGGAATCGGTGAGATTGTCAGGGCACCCTGTGGGACAGAGAAAAAAAAATAAAGAAGAATACTGAAATGATCAGTTATTGCTTTGGCGACCTATTGATAGAAGACCTTAAGGTCTAATTATTTCGGTGTTTTTTCATTCACAGCAGTGCACACATTTTTGTTGTAAATCCTAGCATTCTCAGAGAGGGGACAAAACTGGTACAAAATGGGGCATACTCAATCACTGTATAGAATAGAAAACAAAATGTGTTAAAGGGGATACCAATCCTATCGCATTCATCTTGTTCTTTTTTTTTTTTTTTAAACTTCATTAGGAGATTAGAAGTCAGCAGCAACTTTATTAGGAGAATCAAACCCAGAGAGACTTCAGATAGTGGAATTATCAAAACCATGATATAAAATAAATATAGTTATTATACCTAAAGAAATAAACCCAGGGAATTAAAATATGTATCTCATTCTTATTTCTTTTCACCCTGTTCGTAAGCTATTTGCCCTTCTTTTGTGTGGTACACTTTACTCAGCCCAAGAAAGCAACATATCATAACTACTGGGGAATTTCTGTCTTGAAACGCTCTTTTAAATGCACACTTCAATTCCGAATTACACATTCAAAGAAAATTACGCTTTGGGTAACAATGGTAGCAGAGTAATTGTCTGGTTAATTGTCAGCATTATCAGGCTTGGTTCCTGAGAAATGTACACACAGGAAAGTAGCTGGAATTTTGAAGTGATATGCAAAGCAAATCCAGATGCTAAAGGAACGAAGTGTTTAAATGCACATAGTTATAGGGCTGTAATCACATACCTGAAAGGTTAATACCATACCTTTTTAAAGGGTGTTCTTTAAAAAAAAAAAACAAAAAAAAAAACAGGCACTACACTGATTGAGCATAGCTTGCAACCAGGGAATAACTACGCATTAGGACAGGTATAGAGCCATGTACGTGCATGGTTGCTTGTGCTCTTTATAAACTCCATCCCGATGGTTTTAATAGGTTCAGAGCATATGGGGATGCATGCTTGAAAACATGGCAATAACCCATAAATAATTGGGAATTATTTCAACCATCTCTAATAGATAGTCACTACTGGGCTGAAGCCCAGCAGTTGGTTAACGGCTCACAGGCACACTATAAAATGAAGAGAGATGCTACAACTTCTAATTGAAGCCATAGAGAGAATTTATGTAAGTTGACTATTATCACTCAAACTCATTTTTCACTTTCCTTAAGTTTACAGTCTACGTGTGGGGCATTCCCTTAAATACTGTTCAGATCCCAGAAAAATATTCCCTCCTCAGCCTGAAGCCCCGTTAAGACCCACGTCTAAAGACACTTCAACTGGTGGAGGGGAGTCATTTTGCCTTTGAGGCATTTCAGATGCTTAAGTCACATAATTAATTCAACGTCATTTTCCCCAGAAATAAATATAAGGTTGCTTTTCTCTGCTGTCTATGAAACACTGCATATGATGCAAAATTATACAGTCTGTGAAACGTATCTTTGGGGGCCACCAGACCTTTCTTCTGCAGTCTTTACATTCCTTTGCTGTCACTAGTGGCTCATGGAGAACACAGATTTGGGGTTGAATCCTGCTTCTACTACTCACACAAATTATTTCATCTCTGCAAACACAGGTCTCATTATCTGTAAACTGGGGTTAATATTACCTACCTCATAAGGATTCTACATGAATTAAATGATGTAAGACATAAAATATTTACAGAGAATCAAAGTGTTCCCTTTTTAAAGGAATTTGTTATCTAGGCACATGTGGAGATTTGGAATGAAGGACAGAGGCTCTGGCCCTGAAATCAAACCACAAAGGAATCACTCCACACTGTTTCCCTCTCAGGGCACCCGGATGTGTACACTGAATCTGTGCAAAGTCCCTTTCGTATTTCAAAGCTTAACCTCATGTCATTGGTATGAGAGAAGTGATTTGCAAGTTCTCTTTTAGAGACTGCACTTCATAACTTTACAGGATGCTTCTTTTTAGACCAGGCCCAGCTGAGACCCATATTTACAAAAGCTGACGCCAGTCTGTCCGTTCTAACGTAGAAAGCATGATGTTGTACATTTAACCTTGATCTCACTGAATTCTCCCAGAAATTCTGCTTTGTTTCCCAACGTCCTTGATAAGGAAGTTCAGGGACCATGAGTATGTTACTCGAGGTCACACAGCTACTGGAATTCATTACTCTTTACAGATTGTTTCTATAATACCAACAACTGGCTAAGTAATTAGATACGAATATTTTTAATGAAAAAATCCTTTAAAAAACTAAATAAAAGTATACATACATCTATAAAAATGAAGCAAATGCCTAATTATATATTTTTCCTCCTTACCAGTTTGCCCTTGTGTTTTCATCTTTGCAAAGTTTCCTAGCATTGGCAGGGGCAGCGTCTATACTGGCTGCTCTTTGTGAAGCTCCAAGTTCATGGGCTTCTAGGTCTTCCCCATTTTTAGCTGCCCCCCTCCATGGGCATGGCCTCCAGGGATGTGGGGAGCAGATGGATAGGGGGTTAAGAAAGCAAATCAGGAGAGAAATGACTGAGAAAGCTGAGGATGCTGGTCGTACCTTCCTACCTGGATTTTTTTTTTCTCTTGCAGGTACTGCTGACTATCGGTACACTTTCTCCAAGTTTTCAGCTGAGTTTCTCTTTTGGAATATGATCACAGAGTCTGGCATGGCAACAAAAATCTCCTTTGGATGTGTTATGTAACACCAGCTCTTACAGCTAGGTTTTTTTTTTTTTTCCTCAGCACCGACCTAGATAATTTATATTTGTACAGCTGTGGGAAAGTTTGCTTCTCATTTCTTTGGGCTTGAGGGCAGGTGTACGTGCGTGTGTGCTGGGAGAATGGTCAGTTTGACACAGAAAGAATTGTCATAGTGAAATAACTGTCCACTGCATCCTCCCTCCTTTATTTTCAACCTCAAAAGCTGGGGAATTTACCTCCAAAGTAATAGCGATTTCCAGAATAAATCTGCATCCGGGTGGTGTCCTGAGCCGGGGATGCTGCATCATTATCCAGAGTGAGAGTGATGCGGTTCCTTCTGGCGTTGATGCTCACTGAATGCCACAAACCATCATTCAAGTCACTGCCTGCAAAAGAAACAGGAAGGGTAAGCGTAGGGATGAATGATTTGGGCAGGTGTGGAGAGAGCAGGGCTCGTTTCCTTGCCTGCGGTGGTCCTTGTACATTCTCAGAGTGGCCCCTCTCTTCATTTGGCGTAAAACAAATCCTCAGCTGCTTCCCAGGCATCTTTCTTTTTCTTTTTACCACTTCATTCTATTATTTTCCTTTTTTAAAAGGGGCTGAACCACTTCTGACATGTTTGGTTTGAAAACAAAAGGGCAAAACACAAATGTGTTTGTATACTACAAAGGTATAGAAAACATTTATTGACTTATTGATACAAAATGCAGAATAAAAAGTGGAAAAGAAAGAAAAAAAGAAAAATTCAAAATGTTCCCGGTGATTTTTAATCTCTGAGTGGTGGGGTTAAAGGCAATTTTAGTTTTCTCGCATTTTTCTACACGTGACATATTTCTTTTTTAGTGAAGAAAATAAACTGTTTTAGAGGCAAAAGTAGATGAGGAAAGCTAGATTCCAATGACATACCAGGCAGAGGAGTCTCCCGCTGAAAGGAGGTAACAGACTAGTTTAGTTCCAAACTTGTTCCTTAACTAATTATGTGACACTGAGTCACCTACCTTCACGGAGCTCTGGTTTTATCTTCTGTAAATACCATAATTCTTACTCTGTATTATTGGTAAGGGATCCATTGAGATCAGGCAGGAAAGTCCCCACGTTGTGGGCATAGTGGGTGTTTATTGAAAGGCAATTTCTCTCTCGTTCTTTTGCCCCAGATGCCTTTGACTTGGACTGCACTGCCGACCTACCTTGTTGAGGAAAGTGTGCTGGGAATTACGCACCAGTGTTTTCACTCTTTCCTACAAAAAGTTTATCATCTTTTAAGGCTCTGTCTGTGCAAAGTGCCTGCTGAAGGAAACATAGTCGTATTACCCAGTCCAGTCACAAAGATTTGTTTGTAACCAGATCACAGAGCCCCCCCATGTCTTCACTCAATAGACATGTGCCCTGCTATGGGCCGAGTTACCCTCCTTTTCTCATTGCCTCAGTTTCCTCCCCTGCAAAATGGGGAGAATGACTGTACTCACAGGCTCTTGTGAGAATTATACCCATTAATATAGTAGGGCCTGTAGGACAGGTCATATCACATTGCAAGTAGAAATCATGCTCACTAAAGCAGAAGGACAGAACAGCAACCACAAAAATGCTCCCCTGCATTTGGGAGAAAGGATAGTCATATCATCTGGTCTCTATCCTGGGGTAACCCACAGTTAGATGGAAGAGACTTAGGCAAAGAGGCTTAAAATACTGTCCTTTGAGAATTTCAGGCTGGTGGCTTAGAGAAGCAAGCGAACAACAGCCCTGCTTGCAATTCGGGATGAACCAGTAACATGGGGGTAGAGAAGAAAGACCTAACTCCACATAAGGATCCTGAAAATACTTCATAGAGGAGGCGGTTTTTGAAAACGGCGCAAGAGTTTCTCACTTTTAAAGAGTTCTGGGGGACAGAGAGCCTATACAGAGAAGCAAAGGTCTGGAATGAGAAACAGGACAGGGCAACAGGAAAGCAGGTGGGAAGAGTCTGGTCAGGGGCCTCGTGTGCCAGGCTAATGAAGGCATTTCAACAATGTCCTCGGACAAAGGATTCTGGAGGGCACTTTACCCAAGCCAATTGTCTCAGAATCTCTGGCGATGGAGTCCCAGACATCTGCATTTTAAAAAAGCCCCCTTGATGATTCTGATGTGTAGCCAGGAATGAAATCACTGGTCTAGAAGTGATGAAATCACTGGGAGTCCAAGAGGGGACCATTGGCGTGGTGATGATTTGCCTGGAGCTGCACATTCAGAGACCCTGGTGGCCAAAAGTCGGGGCTGGGAGGAGGTGAGGCTGGAAACAGAATGACCAGGGTCTCAGCCAAAGTATTAGCAGTGAAAATGGAGAGGAAGGGGTGGATGAAGAGCTATTTCCAGAGCTCAAGGAGTTCAGTCTTGGTAGCGCCTGTAGGGGGGCAGTCCCTGAGAAACCAGCTGGGAAGAAAGCACTGACAATCAGACCAGAGGTCTGCAGGGCTCCTTAGAACAGCTACTGAAGAGCTCGTGCCCCTGAGCCATCTGATGGCAGGAGAAGCTGCCCCCGGGAAAGCACAGCACCAGGCTGGGGGCCCAGCTTCATTGCACCGGGGCAGCCGTGCTCCATCTGTTCAGAATGGCCCAGATGCAGGTCTTCCTGCGTTTCCTGCTAGCTCCCACTCAGCCAGTGTTTGCTGTGGCCCTGAACATCTGCTTGGGGTGGAGAGGAGAATCCAGAGGCTACTCAGCCTGGAGGCCCTACTTTCCCCCAAAGGCCAGGGTCTGGGTCCCAGCAACAGGGATTCTGCTAATGAGGCAGAGGGTCTGTCAGGTGTTTCTTGGTGCTGAACATTTGACTTCTGTCAGGGGCATTTGGGGGGCATGGCCAACTGAGGTCTTTACTCCTTTTACTGTCATTTGCGTACTGATTTAAATACTTCTGCATAACAGATGAGACTGCATTTTCAGGTAAACTCTAGACTGGGCTGGAAGGAAGTCAGTAACTAGTTCAACACATAGGGTGAAAATAGCCCCTAAGGGCCCAGCTAGGCATCAGGAATACAGTAGGGAAGAAAGTACAGACGGAAGCCAGGGGGGAATGTGCCATCTAGCTAGAGACACATCACTGAGTCACTGTACAGAGGACACTGGCCCGAGGAAGAGGTCTACTCAGTATGAGGGGATCAGGGCTGGGGCTCAAGCTTATATGTTCTGACTTGGGGTCCCATCCCCTCCCCAGGCCACTATCCACATTTCTGTCTTTAAAAGCATCACTTAATAAGGGTTTGCTTGGTCAGTTGTTTGTTTTCTTTTTCTTTTTGTTTTTTCTTTCTGGTCTGCTTTTCCTTTTAATTCAATCTCTTTTGATCTTTTCCTACATGGTCCCTAGTCCCTGCAGGGAGAGCCTGTGTGAAATCTTAGCTTTTAGAATTATTCGAACAGTAGTTCTTGCTGCTGACCACACAAAGGGGTTACCTGAGCAGATTTTGAAAAGACGGGCCCCTGGGCCCTACACCAGCTTAATTAAGACAGACCTCTGGGGGTGGCCACAGACCTTGGAAGTTTCAAAGACCCCCAGAACTTCAGTTGCACAGCCCAGGTTGGGAACTAATCCGTGAGAGGTTTCAGAAGAGGAAGGAAAGAAGCTAAGAAAAATAAGACTGGCTCAGAGGAGCTGACCTGGGCATAGATTCCAAGGCAAGCGAACTGGCAGATCCCTCTCTAAAAATCTGCTTCTACCTGGGCTCTCTTTTTCCCTTCATTCTGTTAATGGATCCAAGATCACATCCCTGGAGCTTCTTCCAGAATTTTTTTTTTTTTTTTTTTTGCGGTACACGGGCCTCTCCCAGCTGTGGCCTCTCCCGTTGCGGAGCACAGGCTCCGGACGTGCAGGCTCAGCGGCCATGGCTCACTGGCCCAGCCGCTCCGCGGCATGTGGGATCTTCCCGGACCGGGGCACAAACCCGCATCCCCTGCATCGGCAGGCGGACTCTCAACCACTGTGCCACCAGGGAAGCCCCAGATTTATATTTTAAGAATGCTCTTTAAAAGGTACAGGTTTAAGTGCTATTAATTATTCACAAATTAGGGAAAATCAATTCCATCAGGTTGCTTTCCTTCAAAAACCTGAGATTAAGGAGCTCTGAAAAACTAGAAGTTCTCAATGAAAAGAACAGGAAGGCGTTACCTTTGAGGCCAGGAACACCTTCTTGGGGAAAAAAACCTCTCGGGGTGAAAAAATACAGTACTGAGGACCACTTTGGGGTGCTAAGCACTCATACGATTGAAAAGCTGAGGCTGAAAATGTGGGACTTTGGTTCTGGAAAGATTATTGGATGACGACAAACATAAAATTTCTGAACTTTGATGCGATATTAAATAATATTTGTCATCTCCCAGACTGGTAAAGAGTAAAAACCAATTATAGTCTCTGTTAGTGGATATAGAGGGAAACAGGCAATTTCAAAATTGGTAATTCTTTCTAGAAGGCAATATACCAACAAGTATCAAAAACCCTAAAAATATCATACCTCATCTCTACGAATTTTATTCTGAAGAAGTAATCCTAAAATAGTAACAGAGCTGCAAACAAGGTTTACGGTGAAGAGAGTTCATGACATCATTTTTAATAGCAAAAATTCACAACTACTAATATTTCCAATGAGGATAGGTTAGATAAATCAGATACAGTGTATTCAATAACATGGAACATAATCCCGAACCTTTGTTTTTCTGTATGAATTTTAGTATAATGCATCTAATGCCATGAAATAGACTGTGATGTTTCTATAGAGATTGTATTACATTTGTAATTTAACTTAGGGAGAAATGATATCTTTATAATGTTGAGTTATCCCATCCAAGAATGGGATATCTTTTTACATTTGTCCAAGTCTTATTCAGTGCCTTTCAGGGGTGTTTTAACATTTTTCTTGTATCGTTTTGCACGTTTCCTGTCAAATGTATTCCAAGTATTTCACCCTCTTTGTCGCTATTGTAAATGAAATTTTCTCTACCATTAGTAGTAATAATAATAACGTGGAATATAATATAGTCATTAAAAATCATAATTCCAGGAATGATATGGATATCCTAAAAAAATGAAAAACAGGGCTTCCCTGGTGGCGCAGTGGTTGAGAGTTCGCCTGCCGATGCAGGGGACGTGGGTTCGTGCCCCGATCCGGGAGGATCCCACATGCCGTGGAGCGGCTGGGCCCGTGAGCCATGGCCGCTGGGCCTGCGCGTCCGGAGCCTGTGCTCCGCAGCGGGAGAGGCCACAACAGTGAGAGGCCGGCGTACCGCAAAAAAAAAAAAAAAAAAAAAAAAAAAAAAAAAATGAAAAACAGTATGTGTGGTACGGTTTACATTTTGTTAAAAATAACTACAGCAATACTGGAACCATATTGAATGATAGAATCACAGATTCCTTTCTCTTATACAGAGTACTAGAATGTGCCAAGTTTCTAAAAAAGTGTGTGACGTTTATAATCATTTTTTCAAAACTAACAAACTGTTGAGGCTGAGATAAAGGACAGGGAAAGTTTTCATTCTTTTCCACTTCTTGCCCCCATTACTTAAAGTGGTTGCTTCCTGGTCCCAGAATTCAGCCTAAGGCATTAGTATAAAAGGTCTCTCACAGAGAGGGTTTAAATAGGCTTAGAAGTTTTTCTTCATGGAAAAAAAAAAAAAAAAAAAGACACTTTCCATCTTTGCAATTGAACTTGCAAATTGAAATGTGAAACACAGCCCAATTGTAAAAATAGCTAATAATACACTCTGCCAGTATTGAATATCTACAATGTGCCAGGCACTTTCAATATATAATTGAAAGTATATAATTATACTTTCCTAGTATATAATTTCAATATAGAATCCCTAGTTCTCACCATAGTCCTGGAGGCCAAGCTTTATAGTCCTCACGTTGTAGATGCTAAAACAGAAAATTGGCGAGGCTGCCCTGGGTCCTATGGCTACCACAGAGCCAGGATTCAAAGGGTCGGGCACCTAGGCTGAGCTCTCAGGCACGCAGGATGATCTGCTTCTGCTCTCCACACTTCCAAAGCTAGCCCTGCTCTGCTCCAGGAATTGCTCTGATGGCCAATTACCTCTGCAGAGTTCTATTTTCTGCTGTGGAATTCACCTTTGCTTTTATTTACTTATATTTTTGAAATAGATTTATTGAGATAAAATTCACATACTGTACACTCCATCTATGTAAAATGCAGTTCAATGTTTTTCTGTATATTCACAGAGTTAGGCAGCAATCACAATTAATTTTAAAATGTCTGGAGCCCCCCAGAGAAATGCTGAAACCTTAGCTATCAGTCTCCAATCTCCCCAGGCCCCCACTTCCAGCTGTGCCAGCCACTCATCCACTTTCTGTCTCTGTGGATTTGCCGACTGAGGAGATTTCATATAGATGAAGTCATACATCATATTCCCTCTTGTGACTGGCTTCTTTTGCTTCACATAATGTTTTCAAGGTTCATCATAGGTAGCAGCTTGTATCAGTCTATCTGTATGGCTGAATGTCTTTCCATTGTGTGGATAGACCACATTTTGTTTATCCTTTTGCCAGCTGATGGACACCTGGGTGGCTTCCACTTTGCAGGTATTATGAATAATGCTGCTATGAACATTCTTGTACAAATTTCTGTGTGGGCCTATGTTTCCAGTTCTCTTAGATGTACACCTAGGAGTGGAATCACTGAATCATATGGTAACTCCGTAGTTAACCTTTTGAGGAACTGCCAGAGTGTTTCCAGTGGCTGCACCAGTTTCTATTCTCACAAGGCAACTTCCCCTTTGACAAGACTGAGTTCAAACTTTGGTCCTGTCCTTTCGTGGAACTTCTAGCTTCTAAGAAGGATTAAGGCACAATTCAACTTTTTTTTTTCTTAAAATGATGTCCGCTTAGGTCTGACCTTAGAAGTCTCGCTTTTACTACTTTGATTTTATTTTTCTAGATAAATATCATTACCAACATCTCATGTGTTTTTTTGTTTGTTTGTTTGTTTGTTTGTTTTTGCAGTACACGGGCCTCTCACTGTTGTGGCCTCTCCCGTTGCGGAGCACAGGCTCCGGACGTGCAGGCTCAGCATCCATGGCTCACAGGCCCAGCCACTCCGCGGCATGTGGGATCCTCCCAGACCGGGGCATGAACCCATGTCCCCTGCATCGGCAGGCAGACTCTCAACCACTGTGCAACCAGGGGAGCCCCTCATGTGTTTTTTTAATACTTTTTATAATGGGACCTTTCCAATAATTTATAGTTCACATTTGATGAAATTGGCACTAAAAGCAGTTAAGCAATAAGCTGAAGGCCTAAACTTTTTTATAGGAGTAACATTTTCCCTTAAAGTAGAGCTTCTCAACTCTGGCACTGGGTGTTTTGGACTGGATAATCTTTTCTTGAGGGTGTGGTATTCTGTACTATGCTTCTTGTGTAGGATGGTTAGCAGCATCCCTGAATCCCTGGATGCCCCCATCCCCAACTCCCTGGATGTCCCCATCCCCAGCGCCAAAAACATCACCAGACATGGAGTTATATGAGCTGTTTGTATATTTTGGAAATTAACCCTTTTTTGGTTGCGTCGTTTGCAAATATTTTCTCCCATTCTGTAGGTTGTCTTTTCATTTTGTTTATGGTTTCCTTTACTGTGCAGACACTTTTAAGTTTAATTACATCCCATTTGTTTTTATTTCCATCACTCTAGGAGATGGGTCAAAAAAAATATTGCTGTGATTTAGGTTAAAGAGTATTCTGTCCATGTTTTCCTCTAGGAGGTTGGGATTAACATATACACACTACTATATATAAAATAGACAACCAACAAGTGCCTACTGTGAAACACAGGCAGTTATAGTCACTATCTTGTAATAACCTATAATGGAAAAGAATCTGAAAAAGAATAGTTCTATATGTATTATATATCTGAATAACTTTGCTGTACACCTGAAACTAACACAATGTTGTAAATCAACTGTACTGCAAGTAAAAGATAAAGGGAAAAATTCCCCACCACCACCAACCTTAAGAGTTTTATGAGAATAAAATGATAAATTTATATGGATATGCTTAGCACATTATTTGGCCATGCTAGAAAATTATAAAGTTGGGTTTGTGCTTAAAAAAAAAAGATCATCACCAGACATTGCCAGAAGTCCCCTGCATGGGATTGGGGGAACAGGAGGCCAGGGTAGATGGGGGTGGAGAATTTCCCTTGGTTGAGGACTGCTGGGTTCAGGGAATAATTCTGAGATTGCAGAGTCTCAGAAAGCAAGGGCTTGCTTTATGTCTCCCTCCCTTTCTATTTTTCTCTCATTCTCAATCCAATTCCTAACAGATCTTTGCATTTCAGCCTTCATCTTATTTCAGTGTCTCTTTTCATGGTTTGAAGACAGAAACATTGAAATCGGGTGGCTGTCCCAGCACCTCTAACCATCAGGCGTACAGCCACACCAGGACACACAGAGCTACAGTCCAGGCCAGAGCAGAGTCCCCGAAGGCCTCTATTTCCAACTCCGGAAATGACCTGTTACAAATCTCCTTGATGCCTTTACTCGCCTGTAAACCCTTGCTCAAGACCCTGCCAATTATAATTTCTAGCAATTTAGACAGATTTCTTAATCTCTCTCAACCTGCTTCTCCATCTGTAAAATAAATACACGGCTGCCTGGCTTGACTTGGAAGTTTCTAGGCTTTATCTTCCCCAGAAAACCCAATTCAGCTGTTTCTCCATATCCCTTCATACCAATCTTTACTTAATAGTTCAAAGGTAGTTTCAATTTTTGAGAGAACAAAGTGGGGAATATCTAAATAATTGAATAAGGCAGTCTTAAAATGTCAATCACATCATAAAAGAGCATATTCCAATTATTAGTACCATTATACCACAATTTAGGTCCTGAGTCCTGTTTTTCTTGGAGACCATTTATCCATCAATTATGAAATTCTATTAACCCTTCCCTACACACAGTGGTTTGAATTCACATATTTCTTCAGATTTCTTCTCCAACTTTGATTCTATCCCTTATCACAGGAGCTGGGAATTTTCTGATGGCTTCACTCTTCCCAGCCTCTGACCTCTTTCTGGTACAGGACACCTTGAAGTATCTAGAGAGCAAGGTTATTACTGTGAGTCCTCTACAGACGAACAAGTTCCATTCTGAGAGCACATCCATAATTCCAATTTGTTCATAAGCCCAACAAGGTTAGCCTAGGTACCTAACTAGCACAATCGGCTATATAGTACTGTACTGTAATAGGTTTATAATACTTTTCACACAAATAAGAACAAACACATAATAAGAAAAAAACACAAAAATAAAGGAAACATTGTTAATCTTACAGTACAGTACCTTGAAAAATACAGCAGTATAGTACAACAGCTGGCACACAGGGGCTGGCATTGAGTGAACAGGCAGGAAGAGTTACTGACTGGAGGAGAGAGAGGAGGTGGGAGATGGTAGAGCTGAAGGATCCTCAGCAATAGGAGACGGAGAGCAGGCTTCAATTTCACTCACGCCTGACATTGATGGCACAAGTTCTGTTTCCTTGCTGGATTCAATTCTATCTATCCTCTTGAAAAAAACAATCCAGTGATGTCTAGGTAGTAGCTCTTTTTTTCTCTTCATAGATGATAGGGTAGCACTGGATTGCACTGTGAACGGCTGCTGCAACCTTTGTGTACCGTTCTACATTCAGGTCCTGTGCCTCAAAAACTAACAGTGCCACCTCAAAGAAAGAAAATCCCAACTGATTCACTATGCTGTACAGCAGAAACTAACACAACATTGTAAAGCAACTATACTCCAATAAAAATTAATAAAAACAAAATAAAGAAAATCCCCGTGCCATTTCCTGCGTCGTGACTCTCTTCGATTCTTCAGTTACTTCTTCTTCCTCTTGTCCCTCTTCGTCCTTTCTCTGGCCTCCAATTCTATCAGGTCTTCATTAGTCAGCTCCTCGTGTTGCACAGCAAGGAGCTTAATGAAGTCGTCCTCTTGCAGGTCTAGCTCCACCTTCTGGCTGAGGGTCACTAAGTTGCTGAAGACCACGTTAGCATGTGTGAAAGTTTGGAACTTGAAGGTTCACATGTAGGGGACTTACGGTATCAACCTTACAGCAAAAATCCCTCCAGTGGCTCATGGAGCCCAGAGGATGAAACTCAGATGCTTATCTTGACAATCGATGCCTCTGTAATCAAGTCTCCATCTGTCCTCACCATTTTATTTCCCAATATTTCTACACAAATTCCCTACTCTAGCTAGACTAGTGTATTCATTATGCTCCTAGTGAATGCACTAAGCTAATTGAAGCTTCCTCTCCCAGCCTCTACTTCACTTGCATGCTGTCCTCCCACTATCCAAATTCACATCCAATGCCCAGTTTTTGTCCTCGTGCTTCCTTTCCTTAACTATAGGGACAGGAAACATATATATATACATTTTTTTAACTTTTATCACAGTCACCTAGCACAGCACAAAAATTACTGAATGATTGAGAGAGTAAGTTAATAAACCAGGAAATAAAGAAATTAGGCTTTCCTTGACCAGATCAATACATAGAGTTTCTCCTTTTAAGTTCATATAACATCCACTGTCTGATCTATTCATTTAGCTCGTATTATTTACTGCCTTGTACCATTAATTAACTCTTCATCTCTGTAAGTATTATCTCCCCGATGGGATTACAAGTTCCTAGGGGTCAGAGTCTGCATCGTGTTTTGGTATACCCCTCGGCATCAAAACAGCAACATCCTACCCTCTCCAAACACTCCTTGATTGATTCAGCAACAGGCTAGCTGAATCTCCACTGCCAAGTGTCAGCAGCAGGGCCCTCTCTGGCACCTAGACCATAAATCACAGGTTAAACCTTTCCTAGTTGTGAAAGCCTGGTTCATATGTCAAGATAACCTGGATCCTCAGAACCCTTGGTCAGCATCTGGGAGGGAAACAGCTGGGTTTGCCATACACTAGGGTCAGATACAAACTGTGACATGTTCGTGGTTGGTGGTGAAGGCATAGTGTCTCTAGGATGGACTTGAATGCTCGGCTCCAGTGTCTGCATGATAAAAATGAAGGTCAGCTCCAGAGCCAGATATTTCTCTGTCACCTTTAGGAGACAGCCCAAACTCTAGTGTCCCTGAACAAAATTCTGCTTCATCTTTTTCCTGTGCTCCTTCGCGCTCTGTGATCCAGGCACTCTAAGCCACCTGTGGGGTCTTACACATCTAGATCTCCCCCTATTTCTCTCCTCTAATTGGAGCATCCTTCTCTTTCTTCTTTGTTTGACCAAATTCTATTCCTTCTTCAAAACAGAGCTGTGTTATCCCTGCCCCTAGGAAGCCTTCCCTTTTTCACCCTTTCTGGTGCCTCTTCCCTTGTGCTCCCCCTGTACCCTGAACATCTGTCCTACTGCATCATCAGTGTTCAATACTGTCCCTTTCAACAGTGCCTATGAGCTTTCGGAGGGCAATACTTCCATCCTCAGATTTGAGTACAGTATCAGCAGAAAGTAGATACTTCAAAAGTTTCCTGAATTAAATGTGTAATAGGGAAGAACAAATCCAACTCGATATTAGATCTCGATATTAGATCTCTTTCTCTTACCTTAACCTTTGTATCCTATTGCTTTTGCTTCAAGTTAAGAATGTTGCCCATAGCCTGGAATATACAGGATAGCCCATTCTCAAGGCTCTGACCTTTAAGCAGATAACACTTTTCCATTCATATAGAGATAAAAAGTTGCAGAACGGAGAATAACAATTGTCCTATTGGAGGTTTACAGGAACATCCTGACCTGACCTAGGTGAACAGCTGCAAGAACAAAGGATTCCAACCCCAAGAAGTTTGCAGCAACCAGCCACAACCCTCCCTCACCTTGCCGTAAAAACAGCTTTGCTGAAACCCTTCCAGGAGTTTGGGGCTTTGGGGGGGCATGAGCCACCCATTCTCCTTGCATGGCCTTGCAATAAAACTTTCTCTGCTCCAAACTCTGACATTTTGGTTTGTTTGGTCTCACTGTGCATTGGACATAGGAACATGTGCTCGGTAACAAATAGAGGCAAAGCGAATTATATGAAAGAATTATTAAAGTAGAAAACAAGCAAAGGAAATGACAGAAGTTTTGACTATTAAATTATTTTCCCATAAGACAAATCTAGTTCCCTCTGTTTCTCTTTTGAGAGAAATGGAGAAGAAGGAAGAGTAAGTCATCATCATTACTCAGGCCTGAAAAAGCTACACATGCCCGGGAGACCTCTCCTTTGGTAAACATTCCCAGGCTTTGCTTGATATCTTGAAGCTTCGGCAATGGCAGTTCTCAGTTTCCATAAAGTGGAATGCCTCATCACACGTCTGTCTTCCCGAAACTCAAACTCTGCGCCTAGCCAGACAGCTTGTTGTGACAGTCATGGCCCTGTGGCTATCATTTGTTTGCCCTCATGAATGGGATTTTCTCATCAACATTATCTTAGCTAAAACACAGAGGCATTGATGACAGCTTAATCGAAGCAGAGGATGAGGTTCACCAAGTCATCATGTTTACTTGATGTACAGATGGTGGTGAGATACAAATGGATTCTATGAAAAAGGGTGATATTGGGGAAGCTGCTCTGTGAATTGCAGGACTGCAGACGAAAACCATCTGGCCACAAGTATTAATAGGGTGAGCAGTTTTATCCTTCATGACACAGCTCTCCCTGCCATCTCCCCACCTCTGGGAGCCCCATTGGCCTTTATCTGATTAGTATTTCCCCTGATTATGGCTCATTCTTGGGTTTGACACATTCTGCATTGTAGAACTGTTGTAACATGAATATTGTTAAGTTAAAAATCACTTTTAACTCTTCTTCCACTGTTGACATGAGACACTTCAGAAATGTTTTGGAGGTCAATTCTAGTAGTTCATTTATTCAGACACTTGCTTATACATTAGGCAAATATTAGCAAGGGTCTGTTATTAGCAAGGTGTTATACTAGGCCTTGGGCAAATAGTGGTGGCAAGGCAGGCAGTGTTCTTGTTCCCATGAATCCTTACATTCTTTGGTGACAGGAACATTGAGCAGCCAGTTATAGAGACATATGATTAATACACATTCTTTTTATAATTTTTTTGAAGTATAGTTGATTTACAATGTTGTGTTCATTTCTGCTGTACAGCAAATCAATTCAGTTATACATACATATATAGTGTATATTTTAATATATATATACTTTCTTATATTCTTTTCCATTATAGTTTATCACAGGATATTGTACATAGTTGCCTATGCTATACCGTAGGACCTTGTTGGTTATCCATTCTATATATAATAGTTTGCATCTGCTAATCCCAAACTCCCAGTCCATCCCACCCCCACCCCCCTTTCCCCTTGGCAACCACAGGTCTGTGCTCTATGCCTGGTAATACATATTCTTATGAGCTAAATTGTGCCCCCCAAAATCCATATTTTGAAATCCTTACCCAGCCCACTCAGTACCCGAGTATGTGTCTGTACTTAGAGATAGGACCCTTAAAGAGGTAATGAAGGTAAAATGAAGTCATTTGAGTAGGCCCATAGTCGATATGACTGGTGTCCTCACAAAAGGAAGATAATAGGTGACAGATGGGCAGAGAGAAAAGACCATGTGAGGACACAGAGAGAAGATGACCTCTACAAGCCAAGAGAAAGTCCCTCAGAAGAAGCCAACCCTGCCCACACCTTGAACTAGCCTTAAGAACTGCGAGAAGATAAATTTCTGTTAGGTCACCTAATCCGTGGTATTTTCTTATCATACTCCTAACAAACTAATACATACATTTATACACATACTTATGGTCAGTGCTACAAAGGAGAAGAACCAGAAGACTCAATAAAGGGGCAGCTGGCCTGCTTTGGGAAGGTTTCTTGAGAAAATATCAATTGAGATAAATCCTAAAAAAAAAAAACAAGTGGGATGGTGTGGACCATAGCTGTAGGAGGATTTATTTAATTTAAACAAAGCCAATGATAAATAATCATCCAATAACATCCATGACGGCTGCTGATCAAAGGCTATGCCATTAGAATTTCATCCTGTCTTCAGCTAGAGAAAGAACAAGTCAGTCCCAGCATTCTACTAAGTATAGAAAATTAATGACTGAGTAGAACAGATTGTTTAGTAATTTGTAATGCTGGAATGCCCTGTGTCTAACTACTGAAAAATTGTAAGGTGGAAAGAACATTGTTGCTTGTATCTAGGGACTCAGTGGAAAGAAATGGTCTCTCCAATAAGCCGTTTGCCTCCACTAAAAACATTTCTGTGGCATCCGGTTGATTTATGGATCTTTGCTCATCATGTGTCCCTTGGCCCTGGGATTCTGTTCTGTGCCTGGCAATTGGCTTTCCCTTTCTGTCTTTCCAGCTTTCGTCTTACAGCCCCTGCTGTCAGGTTGAGATCTCTCAGTGTGAAGACTCCCTTCTCCATCTTCTGGGTTCCATTTAGGTGTGCAGAGACTCACTTCTTACTCCTGAAAATTCCACTCTGGGTTTGAGGACTCTAGTATATCAAAGCAGTAGATTGTGCAGCTAAATGCTTGCAAGAGAATATTCTCTAATGAAAAGCCATTAGATGGGCTTTCTGCCATTTGATCTTACTGAGGCTTGTTCTGTTTTCTGCAGTGACATAAATATATAAAAATTCTCACCTAGGGACTTCCTTGGTGGTGCAATGGTTGAGAATCCACCTGCCAATGCAGGGAACACAGGTACGATCCCTGGTCCAGGAAGATCCCACGTGCTGCAGAGCAACAAAGCCTGTGCGCCACAACTACTGAGCCTCCGCTCTAGAGCCCATGAGCCACAACTACTGAGCCCGCATGCTGCAACTACTGAAGCCTGAGTGCCTAGAGCCTGCGCTCCACAAAAAGAGAAGTCACCACAATGAGAAGCCCGCACACCACAACAAAGAGCAGCCCCCGCTCACTGCAACTAGAGAAAGCCCGCGCGCAGCAACAAAGACCCAATGCAGCCAAAAATAAATACATTTATATTTTTAAAAACCCTCTCATCTCTGAGAAAGTCTGTCCCACATTAAAAGAACCTTATCACGACTCTATCTTGTTTTTCTCTCCACATGCAATAGCTCCGGTACTACTGAAGGTCCTGTATACTCTGATAACTCTCTTACCTACCAATCAATACACACTCACAAGAGTATCCTACTGTGATTAAAAGATCGTTGCAAAAACAAAACTAAACACAACTTCTCAGATTTGGCTCCTTGGCACCTAACTCTATACGGATCACAGAGAGTAACATGCAGGGCCTTTCTGGGACAACCAAGCATCTCATTCACAAAAATCACTGGATGAAAGAATCCCAGGTTATCATTCTTCCTCCCTCAGATGCACCACAATGTGGGGAGTTGAGAAACACGACATCTGGCAGGGGGCTTGGCCCTGCTGAATACACATAATTTAGGCCACTTATCCCGTTATCAAAAGAAGACTCTGGGGTTAATGATTTCTTTGAAGAAAATAAAGTATATGGTTGACCACCTGTTCTCCTTCAAGAACTAAGATGAAGGTTTAGAAGGGACTTGAGTAATTCTAGACCAACTCTCTCCTTTAGCTACAAAGGACAATGAGGTCTAACAGAATAAAACTCACATTCTGCATTGATGCAGAGCATAGCTAAGCTGGAGTTCTGGACGCTAAGGCCTGAGTTCAAGGTCTTTGCCCAGATTGGCTTTTCAGTGAGAACTTGATGTTTAGAGAAGCATTACAGCAGACAAAAACAGACTTCAGGGCTTCCCTGGTGGCACAGTGGTTGAGAGTCTGCCTGTTGATCAGGGGACACGGGTTCGTGCCCCAGTCCGGGAAGATCCCACATGCCGCAGAGCGGCTGGGCCCGTGAGCCATGGCCGCTGAGCCTGCGCGTCCGGAGCCTGTGCTCCGCAATGGGAGAGGCCACGACAGTGAGAGGCCTGCGTACCGCAAAAAAGAATAAAAATAAAAAATAACATACTTCAAATTTTCAGGACTGAAGGACCCAAACTTCTTTCTTCCTATTCTCATTCCTATTCTCATTCTCATTCTCGTTCTCGTTCTCATCAGCAAAATAAAAATAACATTGAAATGTCAGGCCACTTGCAAAATAATTATAGTGGTGCCAGCTTTTTTTGGTTACTGAATGTTTCACTTGCAATTCAAAACACTCTGCCTCGATTGTCTAAAGAAATGAACCAGGTGGTCTCCTTTACTTTTGCACAAGTTCCTGCTTTCTTAGTTATCCAGATTGGTTTGGACAATGACAATCTACATTCTAAGCACCTTTTTAAGAGTCTTTAAAAATAGCAGCCATTTGCTCCTCAAAAATAAAACATGGTATCAATTGTTCCAGGGGTAGGTATGGCCCTGAGAGAGAAAGTGGTCCCCAAGACACATGGAACCTGGGGAGAAATGGTGAGGAACTAGAGTGTGAAATGCATAAAGGAGGAAATCCAGGTGTTTTTTTGTTTATTTAAGATTTGCACAGTTGGATGTTCTGATCCCTGAAAGGGGACATGGGAGCAGCAGGGCTCCTGGAAGGTTTCCTCTCTGTTCCCATGCAGCCCCCAGATTTCCACGTGGCATCGGACGCACAGGGGTGACGAGAATATGGGAAAAGCTACGCAAGGCATGGCAAAGTCTCTGGAAGCATCTAGGCTTTCACTTAGTACCCTTCGTACTTACATGATAATCTTACTAAGGAATCGTCACTGAGCATTTAAAAGGGTCTGAAAAAAAAATAATAAAAACAAATAAAAAGGTCTGAGAGGGACTTTCCTGGTGACACCGGGGTTAAGAATCCTCCTGCCAGTGCAGGGGACACAGGTTCGAGCCCTGGTCCGGGAAGATTCCACATGCCGTGGAGCAACTAAGCCCATGTGTCACAACTACTGAGCCTGCACTCTAGAGCTCGTGAGCCACAACTACTGAGCCCGCATGCCACAACTACTGAAGCCTGTGTGCCACAACTACTGAAGCCCATGTGCCTAGAGCCCATGATCCACAACAGAAGCCACTGCAATGAGAAGCCTGTGCACCACAATGAAGACTCAAGGCAGCCAAAAGTAAATAAATAAATACATAAATAAACATTAAAAAAAAAGTCTGAGAAAAGTATGTCACATATACTCAATGACTATTAGTGTGTGTATGTGTGTATGTGTGTATGCTAACATATAGATATGAATAATTTACTTTATAACACAAAATAGGCAATGTCAGCTAAAGTGGAGTAAAAGTCTACAAAGACAATGGATTCACAATCCCTTGTCAGCCCCACTTAACCCCCAAATCTGTCTATTGATGGGACCACCAAGTGAAATGTTTTGGGAAAACCCAAATTTAGATACTACATAGGCTACTTTTGTTAACAGCATACTGTACATTTCATCTTTCATCTAAAGCAGAGTTTCTCTGCATTTGAATTCTTTATAAACACCTGACCATATCACGAATAAATATGGGGGGCAGCAAGATACACTGTGGTGACCATGGACTTGGGGATGCAAAGGAAAGGCCTGAGCTTGAACACCTGCTTGGTCACTTGAACTTAATTGCTGACTCTCAATTTCCCCTTGTGCCTGTTGGTAAAATAAGAACTACTTAATATGTTTCATGAGCTCTTTTTTTTTTTTTTCTGTAGTATTGTATGACAAGGTCCTTGCATAATGCCTGACCTGCATGAGATCCACGGTAATTGTTGGTTCTACTGTCATATCACTTACAGTGAAAGGATGCCCTTGACTTTGCCTCATATTCACATGTACAAGGCTTTCAAGAAAGGAGATGACAGAAATAGAAAATAAAGAAAAATACAAGGGAGGGATTATACCGTTGTCCTTCAACTCCCTAAAACTTCATCCCTTAGAACAACTAAATTCAGATGCCTTCTATTTTGAGGACGATTTCATTTGGACTTCTCTTCCTGATACCCAATGCAAACTGCACAAAATAACCACACAACCCAAAAACTATGCACACTGTATGAAGCTTTGGTAACAGGAGTGAATGTGCCAGGCATCCGTGTGCTGACCTTCTCATAGGGGTCACCTTCTCTTTTAGACCCAAGACGTTAGAAACACATGAACTACTCTCAAGTAAACCTTTAAATATCTGGATTCCCTGTTCAATTAATAATGTGCTATTTTCTATTTTCCATGAGGTACCATGTGTCAAGGGTAGCCCCAGTGGCCCTCAAAATTATTAGAACAATGTTTATTATTTTTCTAATTTCTCATGTGAGATTTTTCTCTTATAAAGCCAATACAATCTCAAGTACTTGGAAAACAAGGTTCTTCAGAAATGTATGGGAGGAGAAAACTGTTTTTGTTAGTCTGATTTTTTTGTTTGTTTACCTGTCTTTTCCCCCCAGGTAGAACAATGCCAGTAGACACAAAGCCTTGATCCATTTCAAAGAAAAATAAAAGAAATTCCAAAATTTCTAAATTTCAGGAAATTTTTGGAGAAAGAAGCAAGCAAGAGTTTTCTGAGACAGACATCAGAATGTTTTTAAATCTTTCTTTTACTTGTTTGATTTTTTTTTAGAGACAGGTCTAAAATAACATGATTTTTTTCTCCCTCTTTACTGGATATTGGGGCAGCTTTAACCAGCCTCTCTCTCAGTCATCAACACATTTTAATGGACTGACACATGCTTAATAATACAGGTAATGCTTTAGAGCAAAGTGCCACTGGGGCCTGTACTTTATTAAAACTGCATTTCTGACCTGAGCCCTGCAAGTCTCTGTACTCAACCATCTCGCCGGTTGGAGAGAAACAGACCAACGCCAGCTCACGATTTTTCTTCTTCAAATAAGGAGGATCGAGGTTTAACCTTTATAACTCTGCACATGAAAAATGTTATGTTTCTAAGCGATTAACTCACCTCCATGACTAGAAATCTTAGAAATTTCATAAAAGCCCCATGACTGCACAAACTCACTCAGCTTTTATGACTCTAAGGAGTGAGGCCTGTTTTTGCCTGAGGTCTTGAGTCAGTGTGGAAGAGAAAGAAATTTGCTAAATAGCTTCTCAACACTGCGCTAAAGGGTTTAGATCATATTTAATCATCGTCACAGTCTTGTGATGTAAGCATTTTTTAAATCTCATTTTGTAGGTAGATGCTAAGATGGTCCCCAATGATCCATGACTACTAATATCTAGTGTGAGTGTTTCATCTAGCAATTTGAGGAAAGGAAGAGCTCTTGCCGGGGAAAAGGGAGGACTTCTTTGAGATCCTTGGTGTTTTTCGAAGAAGTCTTTGATGTGGCTGATCCTATGAGAAATGTTAAATTTCTGGACACTTCTTTTCCCATTGGCTAACCAGATCTGTATATTAGTGATGGGTTCCAGACTGTTTAGTGAGACAGTAGACAACTTATTTTTATTCTCAACTTCAATACACTTTGCTTTAGAAACAATTTTTGGTGTAGCACTTCCCAGTCTGTGACCCTGTCCTGAGAAGGGCTGGAACACAGGCTTTGTTGACATATATACTTCATTTTTCTTATCTTCAACTTTAACATCAACACATCAACCTCCTCATTATTAAAAATCCTGTAGTTCTAAAGGTAATTCCCCTTTTTTGATGGAGTTCAGAAACTGCTGAGCTGCACCATCAAAATAACTTCTGAAATCATCACTGACTGTGAATCCGTTTTTCCATAATTTTATACTTACACTTACCAGTTTCTTTTGTTCAGTGGCAGACAAACATTTGACACCAACCTTCTGAGTTTCCTCAAAAAGGCTGTCAACAAAATAGTCACAATTTATTTGCTGATTATCACTAAGAGGTTGGTGGTCAGATCCTGTTTCACAAACCCGTTCTTCCTCTATACTTTCAAGATTATCTGCTTCTTTCATTCTCTTTTGTCTTCCTCCTGGTGTGGCCACTAGGCTGGAGCCCCTCAGACTGGAAGCACTGCCTCCCCCAGACCCTCTCAATCTCGGCGGCCATGCTGCTGGGACCCTGCTCGTCTCCCTCGGTTACTGCTGCTGTCACCAAGTACATGCCGAGGCTGGCTCTGACTCCTAATATCTGAACCCTTGTATAATCCCTTTGACTTGAGCAAGGGTTAGACTTATTCACTTTTTTCTAATGAATAGAATATGATGAAAAGGATGGGATGAGATATACAAAGACTGTGGCTTTTGTCCTGGGGGTTCTTTCCCACTCTCTCCAGGGTCACTCACTCTGGGGTAAGAGTGCTGCCCTATCAATGAGGCAGCGTTCTGGAGAGGGCGTGGGGATAAGTTTGGATCCACTGAGGTCTGCCCACAGACACATGAGTTAGCCTGGAAGCAGAGTAAGAACCGGTTGAACATTGAGATGACTGTCGCCCCTGCCAACAACTTGACTGCAGCTAGAATTGCCCAAAGGGCTCCTGGATTCCTGACTCTTAGAAAATCAGACATAACACGTGTGGTTTTCAACTAATACATGTTGGTATACTTTGTTACGCAGCTGTAGATAACAAATGCACTCCCACTTACATGGGAGACAAAGTTAAGTTCATCTAGGTCCCCAGACTAACTAGTAAGGGGAAAAGGTGCTTTTGGAACCTGCCTCTCTGACTCACAGACCCACGCCCTTCTGTTATTTCCAGGGTGTTGAAACTGTATACAAGACACTGTGTCCCTCCTTTGAAATAATAGGCTTTTGCTTTAGTCTCCCACGCTTATGCTGAGTCTCAAAAGGCTGCTCAAGTGTTAATGATTAGGAAAAAAAAAAGTTAATGATTAGGAATGTGAAGATGTAGAAATAAAGAATAGCTGTTGGGCTGGGAAACTGGTAACAATTTAGACTATAAATCAGCCACATGGCAGAATCACCAAATTCCCAGTTCCCTGAAAGATAAAGATAAAGGCCTGACACATATTCCAAAAGTTGGTTTTTTTTTTTTTACAGGAAGCTGACCCCTGCCCCCAGATGAAAATTGCTGACTACAAGCACATAGACCTTAGACTGGTTGAAACCAGAAGGTTGATGATGCTGGAAACTTCACCTTGATGCCAACCAATCTGAGAACTGTGCACAAGCTGATCATATACCCTGCAGCCCCCTCCCTCACACTGCCTTTAAAACCCCTTACCTGAAAGCTATTGGGGAGTTCAGGTCTTTGAGCATGAGCTGCCCCTTCTCCTTGCTTGGTGCCCTGCAATAAAATCTATACTTTCCTTCACCACAATTCGGTGTCAGTAGATTGGCTTTACTGTACATGGGTGAGCGGACCCAAGTTTGGTTCGATAACAGGTTCAATGGGCTTTTTTGTTCACCCATTGACATCAGAGCCTTTCTCATAGCCTGACCTGATCTTGACTATTAAGTCACATCCTTTACTTAACTCAATTTCCTCTAATTTAATTGCATAACAAAACTCACAGTCCAGTGGGGGAAGAAAGACATTTAAATTAAATAAATGATTCAGTGTCCTATAATCCAGGATGGATATTGGCCCAGGGTGCACAGAGGAGGTGGTTTGATTCAGGCTGTAGAGCCAGGAAGGCTTCTCAGGATTTGTTGACCTAGCAGCCTGCCTTAGCCCCCAATCCAATGCCTGCAGGTGGTCTGACCTCGGTAAGTACTTGTCACCAAGTGAACACATTGCTTCCAGAAGGACAGGGGACGTCAGTAAGATAACAAGTAGAGAAGGAGGGAGAAAATTCCATGGCTTCATGTTGAAGGAATGGCAGATAGAAGAGTCAGGATGTTATTCATACATCTATTCCATGTTGCTATACATTAGGACCTATACTCTATTGCTATAAAAGAAAGTACTTTCCAATCTTCAGCTTTTTGAGAACCATTTTAAAAACTTTTATGAAAAGATGCTCAACATCGCTAATTATTAGAGAAATGCAAATCAAAACTACCATAAGGTATCACCTCACACTGGTCAGAATGGTCATGATCAAAATGTCTACAAATAATAAATGCTGGGGAGGATGTGGAGAAAAGGGAACCCTCTTGCACCCTCCCACTGTTGGTGGGAATGTAAATTGGTGCAGCTGCTATGGAGAACAATATGGAGGTTCCTTAAAAAACTAAAAACAGAGTTACTGTATGATCTAGCAGTCCCACTCCTGGGCATATATCCACAGAAAACTGTAATTCAAAAAGATAAATGCACCCTAATGTTCATTGCAGCACTGTTTACAATAGCCAAGACATGGAAGCCACCTAAATGCCCACTGACAGATGAATGGATAAAGAAGATGTGGTATATATAGAGAGAGAGTGGAATATTACTCAACCATAAAAAAGAATGAAACATTGCCATTTGCAGCAACATGATTAGACATACAGTTTATCATATTAAGTGAAGTAAGTCAGACAGAGGAAGAAAAATATCATATGATATCACTTATATATTGAACTAAAAACAATGATACAAATGAACTTATTTACAAAACAGAAACAGACTCACAGACTTGGAAAACGAACTTATGGTTACCAAAGGGGAAAGATGGGGGGGAGGAATAAATTAGGAGGTTGGGATTAACAGATACACATGGCTATATATAAAATAGATAAACAACAAGGACCTACTGTATAGCACAGGGAAGTATATGCAATACTCTGTAATCACCTAGATGGGAAAAGAATCTGAAAAAGGATAGATACATGTCTATGCATAACTGAATCACATTGCTGTACACCTGAAACTAACACAACATTGTAAATCAACTATACTCCAATACAAAATTTATAAAAGAAGAAAAAAAAACCAAATGTTGGTTCTTCAGACTTAGAGTAAATTTGTGAAGACTGGTCATCTCACACCCCTGGGAACTGGAGCCTGTATGTTTTGGTCAGATTCTCAAACATGTATCGACTTGGCTGAACAAGAAACGACATAGAAGTTGTCAGTGGACAGTACCTGTGAGGATTTCAGCTGCCCGTTCTGTCATTTTCTGAATCACGAGTCTCAGGGTTCCATCCTCCAGGCTCAGCAACAGGGTCCCTGAGCCCTCAGAGAGCATTGTGGACAGAAGCAGACCATCCTTGTTCCACGTTCGAAACTGGAAACTCACCGAGAGCCCATCAATTTGGGGGGTGCCGGGCAGCAGCAAATAACTGCTGCTCGAGTTGACAAATGTGATGGGAACAATTTGTGGTTCGGAGCAGGAAAATGTGACATTGCCCTGGAAAACAATAAAAATCAAATATATAAAAGCCATTTTTTATTCTGCAATCTGACAGCTGATATAAACAACCACCTGGAGCTGACCTTAATTTCAGGATCATTTTACATACAGCAGCAAGATCTTAAAGGGAAAAATATGTCAGCTTTGTTCAGACACACCCACAAGATTGTTTTCCATTCTTTTTTCTGCATCATGGTGCTATCTGCAAAGAGGGTCATCCAAGATCCAGGGTGGGTGGGGGCATGGGAAGCATCAGAAGTTTCTAGGGATCCAGAGATAAAACTAATTACATTCATTCATTGAATAATGCTGTACTGCAAGTCAACTAAGTGCCAAGCACTGGGATACCTTTCAAAGAAATACGTATGAGAAAACTTTGTTACAATATGGAATGTCCCCAGGGCAGCCTGGTAGAAGAAATAGCTAAAGAAGCAAAGGTTTCACAAAGGAGGCGATTCTTTCCTGGAAGGAAGTGGGGAAAGACAAGAGTGAGTGCCAGGTCAGCCTTCTCAGCAGATGGCATGGTGTTTGCAAAGGCTTGGAAAAACTAGCAAAATGGCATCCCTGGGGAATGAGTCATTTGTGAACTTGCAGTAGGACAGAGAGGGCCATGGACCATGAAGCAGGTGAGTTTATGCTTTGCTAAAGTTATCATTCAAAGTTAGAAGCAGTAGAGTGACATTGGCCAGATTTTTAATGTATTAAGAGTATTTTTAGTAACATGGGGAGTCAGGTGGGGGATGCATGAGAGGACCAGAAGTGGGGAGTATTAAGTGTGTGTAGACTAGAACCAGGAAGAAGTGGAAGAAGATTATCCTTTGCATAAGTGAGGGAAAATGGGTCCGAGTTTACTTGAGAAAGTTACAGGAAAATAAACAAATGTATATATGTGACCAGCTGAGCCAGGCGCTGGAGTCACTTTTACTAGATGAATAAGGAGAAAGCCTGGAATACCGTCTAGATTATGAATAGGTGTTATAATATGAAAGCCATTTGTAATTTTTATAGCCAACCTCTACAACAATGCAGTGAGCTTATTCAGGTAAGTGTAATGCAGCATTTTCCTCTAAATAGTCACAGACACATCTTTTTTTAACTTATTTTATTGAATTATAATTGATTTACAATGTTGTGTTAATTACTGTACAGCAAAGTGACTCAGTTATATATATTTATATATATTCATTTTTTTTCATGTTCTTTTCCATTATGTTTTACTACAGGATAGTGAATATAGTTCCCTGTGCTATACAGTAGGTCCTTGTTGTTCATGCAGTCTATATATACTAGTTTGCATCTGCTAATCCCAAATTACCAATCCATCCCTCTCCACTCCCCTTCCCCCTTGGCAAACACAGTCTGTTCTATTCATAGACACACCTTGTTCCCTGTAAATCTCTCAATGCCAATGAAAGAGGCTAAGCTCCACCTATTTCCATAGCCAGTGCCACTTCTGCAAAAAAAAAAGACAGGGATTTCTGAAAGAGGAATGCCCTGGCTTGCCTGGCTGCCTGAATTCAACTTTGCACTAAAGTGGCCAGGTAGTGGGGTTAGATACCTAGGACAGCTCCTAGTCCTAGAACAGATTAATCCTTCAGGTTGTACAGCCTCATAATCCTGAAAAAAACATCCTTAGGTCCCAAATATATTTGTTAGTGATAGTCCTGCATTTCTGAAAACAAATAGCAGTTTCCAAACAAACTTCTCCCGATAGTACATTTCTAATGATGCACTCATCAAGCACACCGCTATGAGCATATTCTTGCATTGATCATTTTTTGTAGTTGTTTAGATGTGTTCTTCTCTTTAGGCTAGATCCCCAGAAGTTAATTAATGTGTCAAAGGGTAAGGCCCTTGATATCCATCAAGAAATTGCCCACAGTTTATACTGCATTTGGCATTAGGCTAAGTGCTAACATGCATATCTCATGTATTCTACACAATGACACTGCATTCATTTAAAAAATGCACAAATTGGGTTTGGAGAAGCTAGGTGATTTGACAAAAGCCAGAGTCCTCCTTAGCAGTGACAATGGGGGACAAACCTATATTTGTCTGACGTGGAGGCTTTTGGCAGCCATCTCTGAGAACTTCCTCCTCTGTACTGGGTACCACTGTTAAAAAAAAACATCTACCAGCTTGCTTTTGATATCCCATTGCTGTTTTAATCTGCTTTTTAAAATTTATATCTAGTCTCATACTGTTGTGGCTGGAAAAGATGATTGATTTGATTTCAATTTTCTTAAATTTACTGAGGCTTGATTTGTGACACAAGATGTGATCTATCCTGGAGAATGTTCTGTGTGCACTCGAGAAGAAAGGGTATTCTATTGTTTTTGGATGGAATGTCTTATAAATATCAATTAAGTCCATCTGGTCTAATGTGTCATTTAAAGCTTGTGTTTCCTTATTTATATTCTGTTTGGATGATCTGTCCATTGGTGTAAGTGGGGTGTTAAATTCACCTACTATTATTGTGTTACTGTTGTTTTCCCCTTTTGTGGCTGTTAGCATTTGCCTTATGTATTGAGGTGCCCCTATGTTGGGTGCATAGATATTTACAATTGTTACATCTTCTTCTTGGATTCATCCCTTGATCATTATATAGTGTCTTTCCTTGTAATTTGTAATAGTCTTTATTTTAAAGGCTATTTTTTCTGATATGAGTATTGCTACTCCAGCTTTCTTTTGATTTCCATTTGTACAGAATATCTTTTTCCATCCTCTCACTTTCAGCCTGTATGTGTCCTTAGGTCTGAAGTGGGTCTTTTGTAGACAGCATATATATGGGTCTTCTTTCTGTACCCATTTAGCCAGTCTGTGTCTTTTGGTTGGGGCATTTAATCCATTTACATTTAAGGTAATTAATAATATGTATGTTCCTATTACAATTTTCTTGATTGTTTTGGGTTTGTTTTTGTAAGTCTTTTCCTTCTCTTGTGTTTCCTGCCTAGAGAAGTTCCCTTAGCATTTGCTGTAAAGCTGGTTTGATGGTGCTGAATTCTATTAACTTTTGCTTGTCTATAAAGCTTTTGATTTCTCTGTTGAATCTGAATGAGATCCTTACTGGGTAGAGTAATCTTGGTTGTAGGTTTTTCCCTTTCTTCACTTTAAATATATCTTACCACTCCCTTCTGGCCTGTAGAGTTTCTACTGAAAGATCAGCTGTTAACCTTATGGGGATTCCCTTGTATGTTATTTGTTGCTTTTCCCTTGCTGCTTTTAATATTTTTTCTTTGTGTTTAATTTTTGTTAGTTTGATTAATACGTGCCTCGGCATGTTTCTTCTTGGATTTATCCTGTATGGGACTCTCTGTGCTTCCTGGACTTGATTGACTATTTCTTGTCCCGTGTTGCATAAGTTTTCAACTATAATCTCTTCGAATATTTTCTCAGACCCTTTCTTTTTTTCTTCTTCTTCTGGAAGCCTATGATTCGAATGTTGGTGTGCTTAATGTTGTCCCAGGGGTCTCTGAGACTGTCCTACATTCTTTTCACTCTTTTTTCTTTATCCTGCTATGCATCAGTTATTTCCACCATTCTATCTTCCAGCTCACTTTCTGTTCTTCTGCCTCAGTTATTCTGCTATTGATTCCTTCTAGAGTATTTTTAATTTCAGTTATTGTGTTGTTCATCACTGTTTGTTTGCTCTTTAGTTCTTCTAGGTCCTTGTGAAATATTTCTTGTATTTTCTCTATTCTATTTCCAAGATTTTGGATCATCTTTACTATCATTACTCTGAATTTTTCAGGTACTTTGCCTGTTTCCTCTTTATTTGTTTGGTCTTGTGGGTTTTTATCTTGCTCCTTTGCCTGTAGGATATTTTTCTGTCTTCTCATTTTGTCTAATTTACAGTATTTGAGGTCTCCTTTCCCTAGGCTGCAGGGTCATAGTTCCTCTTGCTTCTGTTCGCTGCCCCTGGTGGTGGGGTTGGTCCAGTGTCTTGTGTAGGCTTCCTGATGGGAGGGAATGGTATCTGCATTCTGGTGGGTGGAGCTGAGTCTTTTCCCTCTGAAGAGCAGGGCCTTGTCAAGTGCTGTGTTTTGGGGTATCTGTGAGTTTAGTATGACTTTAGGTAGTCTGTGTGCTAATGGGTGGGTTTGTGTTCCTGTCTTGTTTGTTGTTTGGTGTGAGGGGTCCAACAATGGGAGCTGCTGGCAGTTGGGTGGAGCTGGGTCTTGGATTCAGATAGAGGCCTCCGTGAGGGTTCTCGATGATTAACCTTCCTTGGGGCTGGGAATTCTCTAGTGGCCCAGCATCCTGGACTTGGTGCTCCCACTCCTGAGCCTCAGGCCCCACTTCTGGTCAAGGGGCCAAGACTCTGCAAGTCGCTCATCTCAGTTATGCAAGGATCTTTATAGTCCTTTCCAGTGCCCAAGGTCTTCTGCTAGTTTCCGGCTGGTGTTCTGCAACAATTGTCACATCTATAGATGTATTCCTGATGCATCCGTGGAGACAGATGAACTCCACGTCTACCTACTCTTCTGCCATCTTGAATATCCCTGGATGGTGCAGGTGTACTCACTGTCATCCAGCAGGTACATGGTGCAGCTGTACTCGTGCTCCAGGCTCCTGCTGCTGCCATTCATCAACCTGCTCAGCATTTTCCCACCCGCCCCCTGCCTCCGGGAGAGAATCGGCAGTGCTGCAGATCCCGGACCAGGCACCGCTCAGCCAGGCAGCTCCACACAAGCACCTGCACTTGCACCATCACCCCAGGGAGGACGCCGCCACCGCCTCCTGCTGGTCTTCTCCTCCTCCTTCTCCACCACCACCTGCCCCCAGCCCAGAGCAAGTGCCTGGCTCTCTCTCCTCCATGCCCCACTGCCCCTTAATCTGCATTTTTGGATTTCTGGTTGATACCCTTTCAAGATGAAATATCCCCACTTATGGCAGATTAACTGAGGCAAGGCTATCTTTTAAACAAAGCAAAATCACAAATGCTCCCACAGGGAACTTGGGAGTAGCAGTAACTCTTCTTGCCCTTTACTTTTCCTGAGGTCAGTGTCACCTCCTCTGGTAACAATTTGCCACAGCAAAGCTGTACCCAAAGTTTGAGGCTGTGTAGAAGGGAGAAAGGTGACAAGGCTGAAGGTAGAAGCCCAGGACTTTGTAAAACACCCCTTCCTGCATTGATTTAAAATCCATTGTATCAGACTCACAGACACAGAGAACAGACTTGTGGGTGCCAAGGGGGAGGGGGTGCAGGGGAGGGATGGATTGGGAGTTTGGGGTTAGCAGATGCAAACTAGAATGGATAAGCAGCAAAGTCCTACTGTAGAGCATAGGGAACTATATTCAATATCCTGTAAAAAATCATATGAAGAATATGAAAAATAATATATATATGTATAACTGAATCACTTTGCTGTATACCAGAAACGAACACAACATGGTAAATCAGCTATTTTTCAATTTTAAAATAACCCTTAAAAAAGTCCAATATTTAGCTCGACTCAGCCATTTTGTGAGTGTTCTCTGAATAGACAATCATGGAGGGTGGTCCTCAGGACAGCGGGGGTCTAGAGGAACTGAGATTGTCCCCTGCATTCCACTGAAAGTCTAATGGGCCCCAGTACCTTGGAAATAGGCCAGGGAACCCAGAAGCCCTTGAAAGGCACTCAGGGGACACTCCAGTTCCCCAGCAAGATCCTGGTGGCAAGAACTTCAAATAAATGCTTCAGGGATCCTCACTGGTTAAGATAAGGCCAGGTGTGGGGATCAATGCTTTGTTCAACAGGGAGCAGGAGAACTTGGAAATGCATTATCTTTGGACGGTGTCTCCACATCACTGCAGGCCGTGCTCTCCACTCCGTCTCCCACATTTCCCTCATGCTGTCCTCTGTTGCCCTTGTGTCCATGCAGCTGCCTGAGCTGTCCAAAACTTCTCTGTTTTTAGAGCACTCCCCTGCTCTGTTCTCCAACGGTAGGTCCAAGGGCAAGTAGGAGAGAGAGATGGGAGCAGACGGGAAACGCCGTTTACTCCCAATCTGACCCAACTCTCCTGACAAATGTGAGTGTTCCAGGCTGAGCTGTTTGTCACACTGTGGTGCAGCACCCCCTGCCCCGTTCCACATCCATCTCAGCTGTGCTGGTTGCTGGCAGAAATGCCAAAGTGTCAAGAGGCACTGATACTCAGCCCCATTCACCACAATGGAGAGAAAGAAGAAATTAGCTAAATGAAAAAGTAGTACTTTTGAAATCAACACGGACTATTGAATCATTTTCAATAATGCCATTTGTGACTCCAGAATCCTTCTCAAGACAGCATTTGAGGGAGTCCCCAGCAATGATTTAGAAAGAGCATGCAAGAAGACAATATTACTCAAGCCTTAAAATGAATGAAATCATGCCATTTGCAGCAACATGGATGGACCTAGAGATTATCATACTAAGTGAAGTAAGTCAGAGAAAGACAAATACCATATGATACCACTTATTTGTGGAATCTAAAATAAAAGATACAAATGAACTTATTTACAAAACAGAAGTAAACCCACAGACATAGAACACAAACTTACAGTTATCAAAGAGGAAGGGGTGGGAGAAGGATAAATTAGGAGTTTGGGATTAACATATACACACTACTATATATAAAATAGATAATCAATAAGGATTTACTGTATAACACAGGGAGCTATACTCAGTATCTTGTAATAACCTATAAGGGAAAAGAATCTGAAATATATATATATGTATGTGTGTGCATGTGTCTGTACACCTGAAACTAGCACAGCATTGTAAATCAACTATACTTCAATGTTAAAGAAGACAAAATTGTTAAAAAAAAGGGAGAGAAGACAATGTACTTGAGAAAGGTGTCAAAACAGAGAGCAGCAAAAAGTCAACAGACTGTATTCTACCCTATATACCAGCTTAATCCATTAATTCAACTTTCATCACATCCCCGTGAAGAAGGACACTCCATGCCTCAGACTCCCCATTCTACTGTAGATTTAATTCAGTAGGGATTTCAACATGCATTCAAGATTTCTCCAACATTGTAAAACAATGTGCTAAGCACAGGGCCTTATAAGTTATACACGTAAATGGGATCCTGTTCCTTTTCAGTCTATAGTCATTAAATGTACATTTTTGACTGTAACTGATGCAAAGTATCCCATGACACAGGGATGCACCATGGTGGTCAAATCTTCAAGGTAAATCAGCCAGCCCTGATCCTATAGATGAGACTGCAAGAAAGTCAGTATCGCTGCCATGGTCTCTCTTTCCCTGAATATATTACAAGATCTACAGGGTCTTTCACTGTCCCAAAAGGAGGTCACTCTACACTTAACAGTCTAAATCCTTGGTGTCTGATGTGTCTCACCTGACAACACCACCAGGCCCCAGTTGGATGGTGACCCTTCATGGGACAATGGCTCCACTGAGCCACAGGTCGCTGGTACCTATAAGTGGGGGCCTCTCTTTGTCCCCCAAATGGCAGTTCTTAGTGCCCAATGCTTTCATGCTCATACATGCTCATTCTTCTCCAAAAGATAAGGTATACAGAAGTGACGGGCCCATCTGTCCCTCGGGGTCCCCCAAACCATGTCCACTTTCCTTCTCTGGGGTCCACCATGGCCTTTCCTTTGCAACCCTCAAAACACAGAAGTTCCCATCCCACCTCTTTTCTCAGACAAAAGACTTTGATTTCTATGGATGGAGCACAGGATGCTGAAACTCTAAGATCTGTTCGTAGACCATCTTAGAGAGACTGTCCATTTCTGTGGAAAAACGCTTTGTTTTGTACCATTAACAACAAGAGCTGTACTGTCCCCTATCTGATTCATGAAGCTTGATGGACTCCTAAGAACGGTCAGGACCTTAAAACACAAGAAGCAGGTTTGTGCCAGCCGGAGGAGGCAAGCCCTTTTTATTGATTCATCCTACCCAAGCAGGCTCTCCCTTTGGAGGGCAGAGAAAAACCTCCACACTATTAATTGCTATGAAGAAACAGTACATGAGGTCTCACACAAAGGAAGCCTCTTCTAATCTGGAGGGTTACAAAAGGCTTCCTTAGGGAAGTGACATTGGAATTGAGATTTTACAGGAGAGCAGGTGTAACTAATTGGAAAGTGAGCAGAAGTTTTATCCGAGGAGAGAGGGAACGCAGTTTCTAAGGTCAGAGACAGGAAGGTGGGCGGTATATACAAGGACCTGCCAGAAGGTCAGCTGATGGCAGTTCAGAAGCCAGCACAACAGCAGGCAAGATCCAGTGGGAAGGGCAGGAAGGGATGCAATCATTAAGACTTTAGACCATGTCGAGGTACTAGAACTTGATCCTATGGACAAAACAGAATGGAAAGGGGTGAAGAGAGAACTGATGTATAGATTAGGCAGTAGGGTCATATTGTGCTTGAGATGCATCCCTCAGGGGGCTGTAGGTATGGAATAGAGTATGCACTGTGTGCAAGAAAGGATGCTCAAGGGCCATACTTCGGGCACTTAAGGGTTTGTGGAGGGCTCTGTCTAGAATGTTGAGGGAGAACAGCAAGCAGATAGTCTGCAGGTAAAATTGATAGTAGGTGCTGTGCAGGGTTGAGGGGCTTCCACTCTCCTCTGCTTGCCTAGGGACCTCAAATAGCACAGAGCAGGGATGGCCCTGCACTGTGGGTTGACCATCACCTGCCTTGATTGGTGGCCCCTCCCACTCCTGTGTGAAGACACTGACAGCAAATGCAAGTTCTTAAGCTCATTCATCTAATCCATGTGTGTGGTTACTATGGCAACCAGTCCCCTCAATATACTTCCTGCCTTTCTCCCTCCACCAGGAGTGACCTGTTCCGGCCTCTGCACCCACCCTCACACCCCCTCCCTCCTTCCTCCTGGCCCATTCCTGGGGCCTTTTCAGACCCTCCCAACCCCGAGGTGGCTGCCTTCTTCACCAGGTCCCAATGGTTTGTGTCCCTAGACCATTTATTCACATATCCATACAAGTGTTACCATACACTTATCATTATCGCTTAGACTGCCTCGTAATAATTAGCTACTCTTTACTACTTGCATAGGCTTTTCATAAAAATTCATCTGTAGTTGGGTAGAGAGCATCTGGCTTTGAATTCTGAGAAGAAAGTGAAATTGTTCAATTTAGGCAGAATCAGATTCTTATCATGAATATTTACCAGGAAAACCATATGGTCTCTCTGATTCCTTAATTTTTGTTACTATAGCTGTGAGAATAATGGTAGAGTGTTGATTTAGGATCAAACGAGAACATGGGCATTGTGTCTAGCACTGTTCTTGCCTCGTTTTTCTTTTTCCTGATCTGCCACTTTTTTGGGTGACCTGAGGCCAGTGACCTTAAGAGTCTTAGTTTCCTCTTTTGTAACCCGAGGCTGGTGGACTGGGTGGTTCACAGATTCCCACAAGGGCCCTCATTCTTTGGGCATCTGAGACTGAAAACCCATATTCTTATCATCTATCTTCTCTTAGAAGGGGGGATAGGCATCAACAGAGTCATTTCCAATGTTGGAGTGAGCAGTGTAACCAAGTACTTGCTTTTTAAGATGTTTTTAAAATAATGCTTCAAAGCATAAGAAAGGAAACCTAAGACTTTTCCCTACCAATTCCTTTCTAACTTCAGGGAATACAGCAAGACTGTCCATA